>NC_040036.1:68606560-68663054 GCF_003713205.1 Coffea eugenioides
GTCAAACAAAATGGACCTTGTGTTTGCAAAAATGAACAAGTTTCCGTCTGGTAAGAGATGGAGAAATGGATACAAGTTATTCTCACCTTCATCCTTGGTTTCTTTAAGAAACTCCAGATCATAGGAACCGGTTGCAGGTTGAGAATAAAACTCATAATTAAACTGTCCTCTCCCCCCAACTATGATTATTCTTCCATCAGGCAGAATCTGATTTGTTGCATACCATCTACGTCTCATAAGAGCATTTGGAAACTCAACCCAATCACAATCTTCACCACCACAAGGGGAAAATTTTCGTACAACATGATCTCCATCATTGTATCCACCTGTTTGAACCAGTGTTCCATCTTCGAGGACTGCCCCTGAAGAGCACCAAGTATCTGTCTGTACCATTAACGGCCTAAAGTTATTGGTGCCAATGTCATACAGAACAGAGTGAGCTGTGCAGTCCGTTTTAAGTGCTACGTCATGTGGATCACGACGACAGCGCCCGCCCGGAAGAGAGATATTAGAATTGCCAAAGTCAGTCCTATCAAACATAATAACTCTGTTGTTGTGCAAGAGTTGCATATGCATTGCTGATATGCCAATACATTCCTGCAAGAGACGCCATTCTCCTTGAATAGCTGTAGCCAGTGAGGTTGCTGGGAATCTGGTTGTTGCCAGAACGAGATGGAGGAAGAAAAAGAATGGCAATAGAACGAGGGTGACAATTTTTGTACCCATAGCAGAAGGGAAAAATAAATAAAGAGCAATTATTTTGGTGTTCTGTTGTTAGATTTTAGCGTTCGAGTAGGTGCAATGAAGTTGATCAAAAATTTAGGAACTGTGTCAGTCTACAAAATGGTTCACGGAGTGTGGTATTTATGATTCAATTATGTTATGATTAAATACTAATGGGTGCAAAACATGCAGGACTTCTTCTGTGAAGATCAATCCAAGCAGAAATTCAGCACCATCAAGAAATGGTGACCCGAAAATTGCATGAAAGAATGACTCTTCCAGGAAGCAATGCCAAGAACCCCTTCACCCTATTACTGCCGCTTTCATGATGTCCGGGATTACAAAATACATGTTTTTCAACAGCATCTGGTAGATACTTGTATCCAGTTCTCAGCCGGCACCGATAAAAGTTGCAAATTTAGGTAGACTGGCCACTGGCGCTTTCTCATAAATACATATAATTTCCAAGTGAAAGCATTTCTCTACATTCAATTTCCACTATATAATTATTTTAGCATTCAATCTATTTAGTACTCATATTCCCATTGTTCTTATTTTTTTTCGACATTACTATTTGATAAAAAGTTGAAAATCACATTTAAGCTCGTCAATCAAGCTCGTCAATCAGGGCCATTTGAACCGGACGTTAACAAATCCAGACTCGACTCATCTAATTAGTAAGATTTTCGGGTTTCAAATCATGAGTTTTGGATTAATAAATGTGAACCTTATACTTGACTTACAAAACATTTGGGTTTTTAAGTTTAATTCAGACTTAGTCCAAATTCACTTGTTACTCCTTAATTTCTTTAATATAATTACTATAACTATAAATTCGTAAAGCTAATTTAACATCCACAACATTAAAACTATACACAAACCAACAACAACCCTTTAAAAAAAGTATATAAATCAAAAAATTTTCAATAATAATTATCTAATTCGTTCAAAATACATGAAAAATAGTAATAAAATATGATTATCAGTCAATACATATTCAAAGGTTGGAACTTCTCCATAACCTTCTCAATTTGCACCTACTAATATTTCTCCACTCATTTTGTTTATAGTGTCCAAATTTGAACAGAAATACAGCATTTGAATCCAAATAGAAGTAAACAAATTGATTTGTCCACGAGTCATACAAGAACCTACAAGAAAGAAGAAAATAGACCAAGATATGAAGGTGATCAATTCAGGTTGAGATTAAGCTAATAAAGTATACAAAATTGCATGCTTTGTCATTGAAACTACCAATGTATGCTTTACGGATGTGGAGATTGGAGATTAGAGGTGAAGATTGGAGAGGCCAATCGTACAGGTGGAGTGGAGATTGGAAAAGTAGAGGCTAGTGTACCAATAGGAGAGGTGAGAAACCAAAGGGATTAAGGCTCTCGTCATTCTTTTGTCTAAATATATAGGTACAGATTAACGGACTTAACCTATATCATATTTAAGTCTAGTAAGACCCAAACTCGACTCACATTTAATTCGGACCTAACATTTAAATCTAAACTTAACCCAATCCAATGAAAAGTTAGGTTCGTCGAACTTTTTATCAGGTCGAATTGACTGAATTCGAGTTAACCCGACCCTATTAACAGTCTTAATCACATTTTGAACTAATTTAATCAAGCACGATTAGATTACATTTTGGACTAATCAAATTTAAAAAGGTTTGTTATATGGCCCAGGATTTTTTTTTTTTTTGAAAAAAAAAACCGTTTAGTCATACGCTCGATAATTTATTCTCATTCACAGAGAAAAGGTATTGCTTTTTTTTCTTTTTTTTTTTTTTCCAAACAACCGAATGTGGTGTTACGATGGAGGACTTGCCAAGGCTAAAATGGTAGTCCCCAAATTCCTGCTGTGTTTCGCATACTCCAGCTATCTTTGTTGTCTGTTTATCTTTTCCAATATTGCATCTGATGGAATCTTCCCTTCTTAATGGGAATTATGGGTGCAAATGTTATCGCCATTACCTCTAAGAAATCTGACGAACACAGGGATTTAAACCATTGCCAAATTCCTAAGGTGGACAATTTCAAGTTCAGAATGTCCAGCCTATCTTTTCAATATTCTAGGTTGCTTCATTGAGAGCTGTCTCGCATTCATCAAACACTATATGCATTCACCTTACTTTAAAGAAGAAAGGAGGAGATGAAAACAGACACTATTAACAGTGAGAAGATTAAGTTTTTAAGACTGAAGAGCAGTTCCTTCTCGTAAAACAGACACTATTCATCAAACACAATTTAGTGCATTATCTAGCTTTCTTTGAAGATCTCAGATCATGCATTTCTCAACTTGCTTTTGATTCTCTCGAAAAATTTGGTAAAAGTATTCACTAGGGAGTAAAATGCAGTCTTTCAGGAGGGAAGAATAGAACAGTACAAGAGGAGGATAAGGGACTTCGTTATTCACTTCCTGTGGAAAGATTAATTCACTTTTGTTCTAAAGATGCAACTTACAAAACTTCATCTGATCAGCCAATATGAGGTACATCCGTACTCTGATCAGAAAAAGAAATAATAAATCCAGTCTAGATACCTTCTTTACTTCATTCTTACCAAAGATCAACTTCAGGTTTACCTTTCTCCAAAATCTCCATCCAGAATTCATATAAGAAGCATTCTCTGTACTTATAGCTTTGTTTGACCTAAACTTTTCCCATCCTTTCCGCAGCACCTTCAAAGCAAACATGAGAGATAAGCCTTGAAATAACAAAATAAAAAGTTTGTGAACATTCGTTAAGGTGAAACAGTGCTCCTAACTACAGAGACTAATGGGAATACCAGTGAACATTTTCTATGCGATAATGCCAACATCACACCACAAGATAGTGTCCTTCAGTTGTAAAAAAGGTTAAAATAGATGGTATAATTGATCACAACAACTTCCATTGTGATATTTAGAGAAAGTTGGAATTAATGGAAACTTGTGAGGATATGAAATACAGTAAGCTAAAGTTCACAAGCTGCTATTCAGGTTTTGGCCATTTTTTATATGGACAACTATAAAATTGTTTAAGGAACTTCCTGCAGGAAACATCTCAAGTAAACTAGAGATAGTGTTTTTGGGTTGTAATGAAGTTAAAAAATAAATGATATAATTGATCACACCGACTTCACGTTTTGGACATTAGGAGAAAGTTGGAATTTATCAAATCTTGTTAGGAAAGAAAGTAAGATACAATAAGCTAAACTTCACACACTGCTATCAAGTTCGGGGTTCGGCAATTGAATTGTTCAAGGAACTTCCCCCAGGAAACAATTCAAGTAAACTAGATACGTATACTTGGATTATGCCCCTTGCCTCAACTGAAAATGTCTTGCAAAACTTGCATCAAGTAGATCTTTCCCTCCTTTACCTAGAAAAATAATGCATTTGCTATAAAAATCAAAACTGAGAATAATATGCACTGAGACAATCTGTACTGGAATGTCATCTCTGGTCCTTTGTATTGTATAAAGAAAACTATGCTACTACCAGCCCTCAAATCAAGATGCATCACTGAGAAAATATAACACTGTCAAAGAAAAAAATCATCCAATTGAGGAAGCTCGTCTTCATATAATATTATTTTGACTGTATAAAATTTTTATAAACTGTCCTGTCTCATATAGCATCTCAAGTGCATCATGGTGCTTTATTACTTAAACAGCAAAGTCTGAACCACTTCTCAACATGAAGAGTAAAACTCTCAAAAACACAGTATTATTCATCAACAGTTAAGGAGAAGTACCTTTTGTATAACTTTTTGGACCCACAAGGACAAGGTGCATTCCTACTTATTTGCCCACTCTTAGCCAAGTTTGACCGAGCAACATCCATTGGGGTTGATCCCATCAACTTCTGGACCTATAGATAAACGAAGGCAACTAATAAAATTCACCTATTGTCCATCAACTACACCTTGCGGCCTTCTGAATCTTCATAATCAAGGAAGATTATGGTAAAATTGCTCCATCTTTTTAGCAGATTTTATGAAAGGAATCACATCAACATAGCAATGAAAGAATGGAGAATGCTCTATTATAAAGTCTCTTCCCCACCCCCACCCCCCTTTCACCAGGTCAACAAAACTGGAAATGATGCGCAAATCAAAGTGTCTTTTCTCATAACATCACTATCCAACTTCCAGAATCATAGAACAGTTGATAAATGTATTATCCAAAGCAACTACTATAATCTGGCACTTTTTTGGTTCCCATAAGCAAGCAACACAAATAAATACTCATGTTCCTACTGTTCTTTAAGCAACAGCATCTCTATTTTGAAAAGTCACTTGACGATAATTTCTCACAATTCACCTTGGTTATCCTTTAGAAAACGAACTGTTCAAATCTTCAAATGATTGATATTCCATAGATAGAACAAGTATTTGTATGGAAAAGTTTATCTAATGATTAAGCTATCAATTTTTCCAGATGTAGGCAATTGCTTTTCAGTTGAAAAGAAAACACATTACAGAAACTTAAGCATTAACTAACATTTCACCTCAAAAGTAAGATGCAACACATGTACTCAGGAAATCTCACAACACAGACTAGATTGGAGTGGCCATAATGGTTTGCAATTCCTATATTCCCAGATAAATTTTTTCCCCTCTTCTTTCCTTCTTCTCCATGGTGAAGTATATCTCACACAAGTTACAAAAGACATAGTAGATCAAACATTTCAGGTACCAAAATCTTGTTATATCCTATTACACTAGAAAAAAGTTTACCAAAAAAACACAAAACAAAAACACAAAATATCCATGATAAAAACAAAGTGAACTTCAAATAACAGAAAAGCATCTTCACTTGACAGAATAAGCCAACTGCCAAAGCAGACAGGAAAGATAAAACCAGCGATAACTATCAAGTTCTTAAGTCCTGAATTAGCAGTATTGAATAGCTCAAAGGATTCAAGCACCAAGATGATGGAAGAATATGCACCACAAAAATTTCTTTTCCAATTTTTGAGAGACCACCAAATAAGACCCCAAGGCTGTTTGGAGAACAGTGAAAACTGAGATTTGGTATATATAACTAGTCAGGTCAGGAATACCAGGGAATAGATACAAAATTAAGTTATTGCGATGCAATTCAGTAAATCCACTTGTTTTTGTTTAGACAAGCATGGTTATTTGTTTAAGATGTTTTATAGGTATTTTGGCTGGCTGACCTTGGATTCACCCGCTGTAAGGATTCTTTCAGTGCTTATGAAGCCTTGAACAAAGAAAAGCTCTTAACTCATAACTGAGAACAAAATTCAGACCTCTTCAAAAAAATAGGAATATTGCTACCCCAAAAAATTCACACAAACTGAAATGGATGCAACCGCATAAAATTAACATAGACATCAATTAGAATGCATCAGTTAACTCACTGGGACTCTGGAACA
This sequence comes from Coffea eugenioides, assembly GCF_003713205.1. Classification (NCBI taxonomy): domain Eukaryota; kingdom Viridiplantae; phylum Streptophyta; class Magnoliopsida; order Gentianales; family Rubiaceae; genus Coffea; species Coffea eugenioides. The sequence goes on from NC_040036.1 coordinate 68,612,675, forward strand.
AATGCAATCAACAATTTCTGATCACATTATTACAAACTTAACCAATCACATGCTTACACAGAAAAGAGTACCAGGCTCCCAGCCAGCACAAGCACACCCCTTCATACAGAAGTATCCAGGATGTATAAAGAAAGATAGGTAAAACTCTTCAGAGCAAAATGAAGACAACATTGTTCGTAAATGAAAAAAAAGTACCTCATCCAAACTCTTCGGCATTGGTTTACCCTCTTCCTTTAACTTCTCAATTTTTCTCTGTGCTTCTTTAGCCCATGTAAACTTTGCCAGTGCATTTTCAACATCTGCTATTGTGCAATTACAGTGCTTTGCAGCCTCTTGCTTTTGGCTTGTTAGGAGATTCTACAAAATGAATAACTTTATAAGGAAAAGTGTGTAAAGAAAAGCCCCATGAACAATCTCAAAAGGCAAAAATAATAAAAGATATGGATGTGCCAAGTTGGGTATGCTGTTCAGTTAAAATATTGGTTAAAATTTGCAATTATGAACCAATATCAACTTCAAATATTTTTCCAGTACAATAACTCAGAATGCATCAGCATCAAGACCTACTTATCAGAAAAATCATGAAAGAAATGCCTAACAACATGGTTGATTTTCAACCCAACAAGTAGAAATTCCATGGGTGATTAAGCAGGAACAGCTTCGCAATTTTTAGGTGACAACCATGGGAGTAGGTCAGATGCTTGGTTATGGGAAAAAACATAGTCCATAGTAGCTATTTACAAGCTTACATGTTCCCAAGGTTTCCATCTGAATGTACACTTGACAATTGAAAAGTTTCAGATGTTCATCTGCTATGTAGTATGTAGAGGTTTAGTTTTCCATTTTATTACAAGCTTTCCTCAATCATCTATTGTTTCTTTTTCCTCTTTTAAAGTGAAGATTGGGGGCTAGAGGGGTTTAGTTTTGGCAGGGCTACAATAGAGAGAATAAGCCTTACTAGATCCAGATACACCATTTCAAGTCTGTAAAATTCTGCACATTGACAACTTGATATGCACAATTGGCCAGATGCAGGATAAGAGTAATAAAGAAAAGCATTAGACATGTTTTAAGAGTTGAAGTTTGCTGTGGTTTCGGCATATATCTCAGTCTCATAAAACTAATCCTCATGGAAAAGAGTTTGTCTTTATACAAGCATTTTCTCTACACTGTCTTGCATTATCAATTTTTTCCAGTATAAGGCAGAAAGCTGTTCTCCATTGAAGAACAATGGTTATACTACAGTTGTGAAGAAAGTATCAAGCATGAAAATCCGACAGTACATACTCTGCAACATCAAGTGGTTGCCACCTTTCCATGGGTTCAGTTATAGCACCTTCTCAAGCAAATGAAACATTACTGTCATGAAAAATTATTACTTTCATAAGCATCCGGTGTTCTTAGGTGTAACAGTCTTTGTGTTTGCCAAAGATGTCCTCATCACAGAGGCCCATAACCTGCACTCACTACATATATTCTAATTCACAGATAGCTCCCTAAAGTTCCCTTTGTCAGTTCTTATATAACAATGTATTAAAAGAAATTTCAATTTTGACAGAGTAAAGCACGAAGTATGAACATGATGAAAATGAGCACACAAGCGTAAGTGACGTTCAGCCACGAAACCACATATTCAGAAATTCCAGATATCCCACATTATCCTAACACCAAAGAGCGACCTCAATCCATACTGTAAAATCATGACAACTGTTTCCACAAAGGAAAAACAAAATCTCCATCTGCTAAGACTTGTGCAAATGTAAATCTTACATAGAAAAGTAGTCAAATGGCTACCTCTCCAGTAGCGTCAAAACCCCCTAGATAACGAATTATAGCTTCCTGCTTTTCAAAAGCGTCTGAAAAAGTAGCTTCACTACTTCGCCCCACTATATACTGCTTGAATGCCCCTACCTTCCTAGCTTTGCTCAACTCATCCGCAAACCCTAAAATCCATCAACTCCAAAATCTCAACAAATTTGGTACACATGAAAAAGAAAAAGACAAGCAACATAACATATTTTCTAGTGAATACACAACTCATTTACGTACAAGAAAAATAATAACCATATATTAAGCAGTCGTAGCATCCAACAACTTCCTTTAGCCTGTCTTATCTACCTTGATTGTATCTTAGATGCCACCTTTAGCCCTTCTTATCAAGAGATGATTCTCACTCCTAATTCAAAATTCCCCACAAACAGGGAAAGCAGCTGAAGTTTAAAAATATCTGTCCCCTTAAATTTTAACTCCGGTTTTCTGCGATTCGGAGTTTTTTATCCTATTATAGTCCCAAACTTCCATTCTCCCCAAGGCAAACCCACTCATTATTGTCTACAATGGATAACCTGTTTTCTTTTTTTTTTTAAATTCAATTTTATTTTCTCATAACTAAATTACATTTTTTTATATAAAAAAAACTTCACTATCTCAAATATCAAAAATCTTTCAGCATAAAAAAGTAGATATTATCAATAATGAAAATTCAAACCAACCAATTACAAGAAAAGAAAATGAACATTAAAAAAAAAAAGGGCAGCGGGTTGACGGTAGGAGCTTACGGAGGAGAGTGAAGGACTCTGAAGAGGTGGAGGTGGTATCGGGTGAAGTCTTTTGGCCGGTGAAGACCCCTTTGATCTTGTCCATCCACGAGAAATGGAGCTGCGACGTGGAGGAGATCCATCGTTGCTGTGAAGGAAGAAGGTGGCCGTGACGGTGACGGAAGAATGCGGAGGCTGAAGAGATGAAGAAATTTCTCGGACGAAGCATTTTGATAACTGAATCAATAGTAGTAGTTTGCAAAAAAAAAAAATTTGTTTAATGCAGAGTTCGGAGTGCAAGTGAGGAAGAAGCGCAAGGAAAAAAGGGTTTTAGTTCAAGGGTTTTGGAATAGTAAATACGACGTCGTCACAAGGATATCAACTTTTTATTTATTTGTTTTTCTCGTTTTTGGTTATATGCTCTGACATTAGTCCCTTAAATTTGAAAAAATGTTTTCTTCATCCGAACTTTTACCTTCTGTGCCTTTTATTTTGGAGATCGAATCCAATTTTTTGAACTACTTTAATTTAGGATGCGTTTGATAAAACTGAAGTCTGAAAATTGAAGTTTGAAATTTGAAATCTGAAGTATGAATCTATCAAATTATAAAATTATTAAGTATTAAATCTAATACATTTGAGTGCATATCACATTCAGTGATAAATGAATAGATTATCACATAATTTTGAAAGCAAATTTTGCCTAAGAAATTCAATGTCATTTAATTAATTCAGATGTTCAATTTTTTGTTGTCAAACGATCTGAATACATTAATTTTAAGTGTTGAATTAAGTTATTAAACAAGGCCTTAGATTGAGAAAATACACCCATTAAATAAAAGCTTTAATTATGTAAGGGACTAAAATGTAACATTTTCAATTTGAAAAACTACGCATGACTTGAGCAATTTTTTCATAGCTTTAACTAATGCATTTTTGCGAAAGTGGATGGACTAAAAGAACATTTGAGGGCTCTTAAAATTCCGATTTTACGAATATGGATTCTTTTTTTTTTTTTTTTTTGAAAAGAATACGAATATGGATTCTTGAAGCATTGAAATGTCTATTTGCAAAAGACACTTGTAGTAATCGTCTAGCTTTCTTAGTTAAGTAGTTGTAGGCATTAGCTATGATCAACCACAAAGTTTGTCCTAGATAAAATGGTTTATACAAAAAGTGAAGTACCCTTTGACATGAGCAGCTCTCCTTGATGCTGGCTGCTTCAGAACCAGAGCTTAAACATGGCAGAAATCAGCAAATCTTTCATCATTAAGCAAGCAGAACAGTCATAGAAGTACAAATGAAGTCAGTCAGAATGGGGTTCAGTGATGAAAAACAGAATTTGGATCACTGGTCGATGTCCGTCAAAATCATTGACCATCGTCCAATATTCACTGGAGAGAAATGCAGGTCAGCAGATGTTTCCAGATAGAACCCTCTCCAGCATTGCAAACATCGATCCACAACCTGCGTCTGCACATAGAATACAAGCGCATGTATACCCACTTTCTCATGAAAAACGTGAAGCAGGTGTCTTGTCACTTGAACAAAGTCATAATCCGCTCAGCTTATCTGTCGTAGAGAATGAGTCCGATTCTTCTTATAATAAAGATCAGCAACAGACGGCAAGTATGCAGCACAATAAGTTGCACAGAAAGAATGCCTCAACATGGTTGATGTCACTGCAGCAAGTTTTTGGGGCAGCCCCATCGAGCTTCATGATGCCATGAAATTTGGCTACAAATATTCTGTCTAACTCAAAGTTTTGATCGCCTAAATTCATACCAGATCTCATAGTGATTAAAAAGTAAACTATCATGAGTGTGCTTTCCAAGATACTCGATTCCCAAATGATTTAGCCTTCTCGTGCATTCTTCTCCTCCCAGCCGCGAACAGAACTTTATGTTGTGTGACACAAAAATTCTACCTTCTAAAGGTTTCAATCTATTCACTAACCTCTCTAATCCAACCCAGACAAGCTTATCTGGAATATGGAGAAAAACGGCACTTGCATATATCAAATCGTACAAATCTTCAGATCCAAACTTACTAAAGTCCATGTCATCACCTCTAACAATCAGAGGACGCTTATGCAGTAAACCTTGAGAAGGAAGCTCGTACCTAAATGCCGTCATTAGAGAGAGCTCATCTCTCTCTAAACAATGGAAATGTGTGGGGTTCAAGTAGCGTATAAAATGCGAGCCGACGCGCAGTGTTCCACATCCAATCTCAAGAACACGAGAGTCAGGAGTCAGATGGATTGACTCTGCAAGGAATTCAAAAACATCTCGGCCTCCAGCCCAAGGCTCCCCATAGTTGCTGTGGTGCTGTTCTACGAGGAGCTCACTAGGGCATGGAAGAGCAGTGTGATTTTTTCCTTCCTCTCCTTCATAGTGTGATATGCCCTTAAACCTGAAAAATGGCAAAAATAATTCAATCATTTATCAAATATGGCCTGGAAATGGACATTAAAAAGCTAACTGCAACCGTACCCACTGCTCAAAAGTAAAGAACAATTAAAAGATTTAGAAAAAGAAAGGAGCAAAGATATAAGAAAAAGTCAAAAGCAACATCCAGTGTTGAGGTGTAGCTTGACAGTCTAATTCTTTCATTATAAAAATATGAAAAAAAATTGTTCATATATATTTTTAAAATAAGTCCTTAAGAAAGACGATATGGCTAGTTAAAAATAGACCCACACAAAAGAAGGTAATTTAACTAATGAGACATCAGGCATCATCAAAGGAGAACCATATAACAAAGGCAAATACTTGGGTAGGCTTTGTCTTGGTATACTCATCAACAATGTGGAAGATCCAAAGATTCAAGAGTCTCATGGTCATGGTGATTATAATATTATGCCATTAGGCTACGATCCATATAGCAATCCATGTTGTCATCCCCTGCCATTCTCACCTCTAATCTTTCTATCAGGCAGAGGCGCCAAAAACCACCATCAACATAATCAAGGTGGCGACAAAGTCAATCAAACAGCAGTAGTGGGGACAACAGAAAAAAAAATTACAAACCCCTGCCACTTACACCTCTAATCTCTGTATCAGGCAGAGGTGGCAAACACGCAGCAAATCAAGGCAGTTAAGAAATCAATCAAACAGCAGTACTGGGAAGAAGAAGAAGAAAAGAAGAAAACAATAACACTACAATCCAAAGGTCCACATAACTGCATAAGAAACAGAATCAGAATTTTGTTCTATAACGAACAAATTTGTCAGAACCCAAGTTACGATTCCATTACCTACTAGTATCCATCAGTATCAATTCAACCACAGTACTTAAGGGCATAAAGATACCTACGCACAAGAGGCCTGTCAAAGCCCAAGCGCAAAACAAAACACCCCATTTTAGAGGAAAATGCATATTATACACATCACCTATGATTCTTAGTTAAAGCGTACAACGATATACTATCAACCCATTTTAAAGGAAAGTGCACATTATACAAATCACATATGATTCTCAGTTAAAGCATACAATGGTATACTAATAATGCATGAAATCATCTAACATAACATCCTCCTCTCACATATCAACCAAACCTGTCTAGCATCGGCTAGTGCAAATCATTTGAGTTAACTACTGCCCTAGTAACTTGATGGTTAGTTGGCCTGTTAGGGGTTTTCTTCATTTCCTAGATGTTCATCCCCAGAACAGGGTTCCTTGAGTGCTACAAAAGCCCTGTTTCACATCCTCTATATTTAACCACAACATATGACCTAGCATATATGGCGAATTTTTCTCAAGCCAAGCATTAAGCTACCGACGAGTAGCTTGAATAGTTTGCACTCCAGGCTTATCCACAATTATAGTACCTAACAATTCCCCTAGGCTCGAAAGGCTGGCCAATAACACCCCAATCAACACATATGGAACAATTATCCCTACCAAAAAAAGCGCAATACAAGACTCAAAAGTTTCCTTGCTAACATCAAAACCAATGCAAACCCAACAATTTACTACAACCGCTGATGCTTAGCCTAAAATTGGAACTTCATAAACTTACAACACTTCCAATATCGTGAACCCACTAATTGGATAAGACAAACTATTTAACCACCCTCAATTTCACATCTAAGATGCAACGATTACATCAAAAAGAAGAAAAAAAAAATCTTAACATACATTGCTAAAACCTCGTAAAAGCAAATTAAAAAGCAGAAATATCCCTGATTTAGTTATAAACACAAAAAAAAACTGAGGAAAAGGGTACTCACTGGAGGAGATCCTGGAGCTGTTGTTCGCGGGTTCTGGGATTAATGCCTTTACGGAGCACATTTTCGGCCATGTGGAGGCCATTGGCATCGATCTGGCATTTAACCCAATCTATGTCCTCTTTTGAAGCCGAGATCCGGCCCGAGAACCCAATTGATTTATCATCAGTTCTTGAATACCCCGTGGAAATAGGAGTGGTGGGGCAGGAGCAAGGAGGAGGGGAGGAAGAAAGGGAGGATAGTAGGAAGAAGAAAAAAATTGCAGCGGTGGCTACTGAGAGAACCAGTACTGGGACTGATATCACCACCCCCTTTGGTGATGTTGCCGATGACAGAGCCATAGTGAGTGAGAATTTTTAGTGATTGCCTGTTGCCCTGCTAGGCTCTGTGCCCGTATGGGCGGATGCTTGGGTGGGTTTTATTAAGGTTTGGGTCGTGAGAATATGAATTTTGGGTTCTTATTTCTAAGGTTCAGGTAAAGATTAAGTATTTTTGGAAATAACTAATTCTTTTTTTTTTTTTTTGCCAAACAATAACATATGCATATGTGACTGTAAAAGCACATCTTCTCCAAGCTAGACTGTCTAACCAAAGAGGGAAGTAACCTTCCGCACAACTTCACTAAGCAGGTTTATGGCATATTTTACCAACTTGTGATTGACATGGTTGCCTTGCATTTTAATAAAGGACAAGTAACACTTATATAAGATTTTTCCTAAGCACTCTGATATCCTAGAGAATTGTACCTATTTTTGGATCATTTGTATTCTCCAAATTGATTTTTTCCACCACCACCTTGCAAGCTGACTGAATTTTCACCTTCCTCCGACCTTCTAATTTTGCTTTGATAAGCGCATTCCTGATTCGCTTGTTTCTTCAACCAGTGGCATCTTTGTTCAGGTCCACCCAAATGCATATGACTGCTCCATTTGCTATTCTAGCTAGAATTCCCCATCCAGCTTTGCCTTTTTTTTTAATGTCTACTGCAGCATCAATGTTGAGTTTGATTATGCCCTCCTGTGGTGGTTGCGATTTGATCTCTACTCTTATATCTTCATTCTTCTCTTTTCCTTCATCTGCCTCCTCCTGATGTGCTTTATATGATGTTCTATCCATTCATGCATTGCCTTGTTAACTATCATACCAGAACATTTCCTTTCGCTGTTGAATTGAATTTGGTTTCTCGACTTCCAAACCCATCGTAGCGTATTAACCGTCAGTATGATATGATCTTTCCCCTTAGGTATGATATGATCTTTCCTCTTAGGTCTTTCCTTGGCTTCCAAAATGTTGTTCCACCAAAGTCAAAAGTTATTTCTGAACTCCTAGATTCCATCCCATTTTATTGGATCAGCTTTCCATATCAACTCAACATGTGTACAGAAGAAAAGTATATATTCAATTGTCTTTATTCGTTCTCCACAACACCTGTGAGGATGCTCACCTCGGCGGTCCCCATACGGCCGATGTGACCTCATTTCATCCCTTACCCGAGCGCAGTCATGTCCTGAACATGATCCCTGAGCTCGGGCAGGTCCCTGGTCTGCTGCTCAGGTGACCTCTGCACCTCAGGCTTCCACCTCGGCTACACGCTGATGATGTCAACGTACCTGACATCATCCGGGACCAGTGCTTTATCTGAAAAGCACCTGATGCTCTTAATGGCTACTACGCAAGGTTCCCCGTCATCATGTCCAGGCGGCTACAGTGTCAGAGTCGGACCTCCTGGCAGGGAACAGAGCCGTAATGACCAGGACATGGGTCCCACCAGCGTGAGCCCTCCGTCCTACCTTCCGCTCCCGCTCTATAAATACCCCTCATGTACTCCCAACAAGTAAGCATACTGTTCACTCACATATACTATTGCTTTTCTCTCGTACTAACTTGATCGTCGGAGTGATCCCAGGGGAGAAGCCCCGCCATCCACTTCGGATAAGCAAACACACTTCACCTTATTTGAGAAGGGATTGATTTAGGTCGGTCCAGTTACCCACCAAAAATCACCTCTTCAATTGGCGCCGTCTGTGGGAACGAGATTACTGTTAAAATGAGATCCACGCGCTCCAGAAGCGGGAGAGTTCCCTCAAATGGGGTTGGGCAAACCTCGGGAGCCCAGCAAGGTCCCATCCCTGAAGAACAAGGGTCCCCAAGGGCCCAGCCATCCAATAAGGATGCCATCGCCAAGATAGCCGAGTTCGTAGCTGACAATCCCAACATTTTCGAAGAACTAGGGAGGTACTTCAAGAGACAGGGGAAGGAAAAAGCTGAATCCTCCAAGAGGAGATCGACGAAGTCCCCTGAAGTACCTTCCGGTGAGGACTCTGATGAGGGGCACCTCTCTTGGAGTACCTCCAGGCGCGCCTCTTCCAAGGCGACCTCTAAAATTGCCTCTATTTTCCGGGTGTTTTTCCGGGGTCTGCTGAGAAAGCGCGCTGAGGACCCACCTCGGCGCCCGGAAGGCTTAGCAGCCAACTACATGAGAGCTCCGCCCTTTACTGATGACATTAATGGGGAAATGGTGCCCCCAAATTTTAAACTCCCAGCCTTGCATTCCTACGATGGCCGAGGTGATCCGAGAATCACCTCCGCGCATTCATCTCTGCCTTCCGACTCTACTGCGTCCTCGACGCCGTGATTTGTCGAGTTTTTCCATTTTTCTACAAGGGACAGCCCGAAAATGGTTCTGGGGCTTAGAACCGAGGAGCATTTCCTCACTGGACGAGTTGATAGACCGGTTCATCCATCGCTTTGTATCGTCCCGTCCAATTACGAAGACTTCAGCCTATCTCTTGAACCTACAGCAGGCTCCCGGCGAGTCACTGCCCTCGTATGTGCAGAGGTTCAATGAGGAGAATGTGCAGATACCTGATCAAAATGAGCAGGTAACCATAGCTGCCTTCACCAACGGGTTGATTGCGGGGATCTTCAATACCGAGATACACCGGGATTACCCCCGCACACTTCGGGAACTCTGGGAGCGAGTAGACCAAGGAATCCGAAGTGAGGACCTAAACCGCATGAAGCGAGAAGCCCAAACAGCTCGTTGTGAGGCCCCAGCTCGTTCTACATTGATATATTCATTAATTGGGCGGTAACGTTTGGTTTTGGGAGTATTTCGAAAACCCTAAGTAGGGATTAAGATTTAAACCCTAAGTTCCGGTTAATATTGAAAACCCGTTTTTTCTACATTTTCTTTATTAGAAAATTCCCCAGATAATTTTATTGAGTAAATAGAGTTTTTAGATGTTTTTTTTAGTATTAGTTAGTTTTTGAGAAATTTAGAACGTATATCGGACGTGGGACCCACTAGTGCGAAAAGTTCGGAAATATTCGGCCAATTAGGTTAAATTCCGGATACTGTGTAAAATTTACCGGGTGTTAAGAGATAAGTAGAGGTTGCAATTTGGATTGATATGAGAGAGAAAAGTTAGGTAGATATTTAATAAAAGGTGACAAGTGTCACCATAAGATTTAATCTTACCATAAGACCACTATTCACCTTTTTCTATTTTGACCAAATAAATCACCAAAAATAACCAAAAATTCCTCATTCTTTTCTCCCTCTTGGCCGACTCTCTCTCCAAGCAAAAGAAGAAAAACCTCTCTCAATTCCTTGCTCTAATCTTGCCCAAATCAACAACTTAACCGTTTAATCTTGAACTTACTCCATAAAACATCTCCTATTAGTGTTAGTAAGTTGTTTAGTGAAGCTTTTTGGAAGAGCTAAGGTGACCAACATCTTCCTCTCTCTTGTTTCTTGGTAAGTGAGGGTTGAACCACCCTACTACACCTAATGATGCTTATGTTATGCTTATTGGTGATTCAAGTGCTGAAATTTCTGGTTTTTATCTTGGTTTGGAGTGATTTGGTGAAGTTTTCTATTTTATGATGATTTTTCTGGTTTAATTGGATTATGATGGTGTGGTTGTTTATGATGATTGGAAATGGTATATAATGATTCTAGAGGGTGGAAAAAGTGGAAGATTTCAAGTAATTTCTGTTTTGGAAGAAATCTGGAAAAATTAGGGTTCTTGGTTCTTCATTCTGTCCGAAAATTTTGGTCATAGATAGAGGCCGAATTGGCCTTGGCTTAAAACATGAAAGTTGTAGGTAATGACATTTTATAGGTGCCTGTAAAATTTCAGGTCAATCGGAGTAGCGTAGAGTGAGAAAAGTCGAATTTACCCTTGCTGTTCTGGTTTTGGCCGAATGTAAGAACTGCGATTGTAATTGGTTGTTTTGGTTGGGATTGCTTCTGAATTGGTTGTTATGGTCTTCTGATGAAATGTAGCCTTAAATCTTAGCTTTCATATGGCTTTGGAATCTCGGAATTTGGACTTAGGTAGCCTGTTTTATGATGTTTGTGCTAGAATACATTTTGTGAATCTGTTTTTGCGATGCTGGTGTAGTATCTTGCATTTTTGACCTAGTTACACTCGAAACTGGATTGAGTGGCCTTCTTCAACATTGTAGCCTCTTAGGTCCTGAATCTACTTGTAAAATTTCAGGTCAAACGGATTAGTGTATCCTGAGTTATGGACAAAACCATCAGGCCTGTTTTAGACGTTCGTTTGTGTACGTTTTGAATTTCAGTTTCTGACCGTGGGTTTTTCCGTATTGATCCCATTCGATCTGGGTGTCGACTCCTTCATAAGAAATTTAGATCTTGGTCTCAGCTTCGAAACGGTATAAAGTACGTCGGAATCCGAGTTCCGTAGCTTCTGTTATGACCCAAACAATATAGATCGTCAGAACTGCCTTGTATCTGGACAGTTCTGACGGGTATTTTGGCACTCGATTTTCGTTCTATTCTGAGTGGATTCAGATCTTGGCCAAAACATCAAAGTTTTAGCCTTATGTTTCAGCTTTCTAACGCCTCTGTAATTTCTTGATTTCGATTTCTGAGCCGTGAGTTACGGCCTTGCAAACAGGGCCTGTTTGGTAAACCGCAATGAAACAGCTGGCACTGTTTCGTGCATTTTTGACCTATACCTATTGAGATCTGGGTTGAGATACCTAAATTAAAGTTGTAGCTCTTCCTTTTAGCTTCGAAACGGTGTCTCACCCACCTTTATCCGACACTCCTAGCCTAACTTTTGACCAAAACGGTTTGAGATGGCAGATCTGGCCGTCCCGTTTGCCGTTTCCGCACTGGCGCGTGCCAATTTTGCCGTTTTGCTTGTTTTAAGTACGTTAGTGGCCGTTTGTGATATATTATGACACAATCTTCTATTTCAGACAGTGGTGAGCTAGGCGGAGCCGGTGGGGCCCACTACTAGCGAACACGCGCGAAGCGATTTTGCTTTAGTACTACTTTTGTATTTTGGGTAAGTATTCAGGCCAGTTTGGTGTGTTTTCTTTGCTATGTGTTTGAGATATGTGAAAAGGGCACTTAGGCGAGGGTGTACTTTATCGCACTCGACCTAAACCCTAATTTGAATGTATAATTGTACTTGGCATATGTATATGAACCTTTTGGAACCAAAACCCTTGAGCTTGTGGCTCGGGGCGACTTTCGAATAAAGTTTGTGAAGTTTGCAAAGTTTGTGATTTTGAATAATTTTGTGAAGTTTGTGAGTTTGGGGCGAACTCTTGACCTGGTTGGACTATTCGAGCCGGTTAGGGCTTGGTCGAAGGCAGTCCAACTTAGTATGAGGTCACCAAGTTTGTAGGTTCATGTTATGAACCAATTTTGTGAATCCGGTTCACCGAGAAGGTGACCAAGTTTGTGACCCGAGCTTGTGACTCAAGCTCAAGTTTGTGATTTCGTTCGCCCGGGCAAGTTTGTGAGGTGACTGGCCAGTGAGGGTGATAAGGTGTCGGTGGGTGTACAAGTGAAGTTCTACGGACTATTATTTGCGGTCGACGGAGTGTCGGCAGGAGATCATGCATGGCACATGAATTGGCTTTGGAGCCACCCGTATCCTTATTATATGATGTTGTTCTTTTCTGCTTTTGCTTTACTCTTATTGTGTAATTGTTGCTACATGAATTTACGCTTTCGCCCCTGTTTACTTACTAAGCATATAGCTTACCCCATTCCTTTTGTTTTCCTTAGCAGGGGCCGACGCGGGGACTTTTGGCTCGTATACTAGTATAGTTAGATTGGCTTGTAATAGTTGAACAGTTAGGATGTTTATTTTTGTTTTGGTGGTCTGACTCGATACTTTTGGAGAATGTAATTATAACTCTTTTGGGGTTGTATATAGTACTCTTTTGAATTTTCTGGCTTTGATTGTTTTAAGTTTTGAGTCCTGGCGCGAGCTAGGCAGGCGGCCCGCCGATACCCTTGGGTTCGCCCTTGGGAGAAGTGGGGCCGTCACACTCGTACTGGGCAAGAATCCCGGAGGAAAAAAGACACCGGCCGAGTCGAACAAGGCCCCAGTGGCTCATCGAATCAATTCCGAAACCGCCGGAGTGCCTTCGATCGGATCGTAAAAGGCCGGTCGTCCACCTCGGACGCCGAGCTGACACCACTCAATGCTAGCCGGTCTCATGTCTTGGCTGTGATGAGGCAGAATCACCTCGGCCGAGCCCCTCCAGAAATTTTGGGGAGAAGGGATAAGAGGAACTCCAGCCTCTATTGTGCCTACCACCGAGATGTTGGGCACGAGACCGAGGACTGCAACGATCTGAAACGAGAGATTGAGAACCTGATCCGACAAGAATACCTGAAACAATTCGTTCGTAAGGATGGAGGCTTCAACCGAAGCGTCTCCCACCGGGATAACCGGGGCCCCCGCCGAGAAGACAGGCGGGACACAAAGAGTTATTGCCGAGGTCCCGAGGACCATAGGGAGGACTAGTGGCCTCCGCGCGACGGGTCACCGGGCTACGGCCCTAACATCGCCGGGGTGATTAACACAATCGCGGGTGGCCCGACGGGAGGAGACAGTCAGAACTCCCGGAAGCGGACCTACCGCCAAGCCGGTATAGAGGTGGCCGAGCCGAGCTCCCGATTGTCCGAGGTGATTACCTATGGTCCCAGCGACTCTGTTCCTGCCGCTTCCAGCAATCACGAAACTCTCGTGATCGAAGTTCTCACCAATAATTACATTGTCAAAAAGGTCTATGTTGACCCCGGAAGCTCGGTAGACGTCTTGTACTACCGAACTTTCGAAAGTCTGAAGCTGACCAGAGAGCAACTCACTCCTGTCAGAACTCCCCTCGTCGGCTTCGGGGGACACGTAGTCCACCCGGAGGGTATGGAGTCCTTGATGGTGACTATCGGGCGTCATCCCCGTTGACAAACTGTACCCCTTAGCTTTGCGGTGGTCAAAGCAGATTCTCCTTACAATATGTTAATGGGCCGGCCCACACTCAACGCCTTGAGGGCTGTGTACTCTACCTATCACCTGAGTTTCAAATTCCCTACGCCTGCGGGGGTGGCCGAAGTGAGCAGCGACGTGAACGCTGTCCTAGAATGCTATCTCGCCACCATCCAGGCCGCAGTCACTCCCCAGACTGCGTCGAAGGCTGAAGAAAAGAGGTCAACTGTTCTCTCCATAGACAGTATCGATCCTCAGAAGGTAGGAAAGCACGGCAGGCTTGAACCCGGGGATGAGGTGGAGCAGGTGATTTTGGATGAGGCGAGACCTGACCAAGTGGTCCAAGTGGGGGCCGGACTCCCCTCGCCCCTAAAGGAAAAAATGATCTACTTGATAAAGGACCACCGGGACGTCTTCGGGTGGTCCGCTGATGAAGTGGTCGGAATGCCACCCGAGCTCATGATTCACCAGTTTAACGTTAATCCACAGGCCCGTCCTGTGAGGCAAAAACGTAGGCACTTCGACCCCGAACGCAGCAAGACCAATCCGACGAGGTCGACAAGCTCTTGCCCACCAAGATGATTCATGAGATCCAATACTCCACCTGGCTGTCCAACCCCGTCATGGTTAAAAAGGACACCGGTGGATGGAGAATGTGTGTGGATTTCACCGACCTTAACAATGTCTGTCCCAAAGATTGCTACCCTCTGCCGAGGATAGACGCCCTCGTCGACTCGGTAATAGGACACGAGATCCTCTGCTTCCTAGATGCCTTCAAAGGGTACCATCAAATAGAAATGAGTGAAGAGGACCAAGAGAAGACAGCGTTCTACACCGACCAAGGTGTCTACTGCTATACTACCATACCGTTCGGGCTAAAAAACGTCGGGACGACCTATCAAAGGCTGATCAACCGCCTCTTCAAAGATCAGATTGGCCGCAATGTGGAGGTCTACGTGGACGACATTCTAGTCAAAAGTTTAACCACTTCGGCCTTCTTGTCAGATGTGAGGGAGGTCTTCGGCGTCATGCAGGACTCGATGATGAAGTTAAATCCCAAGAAGTGCGTCTTCGGTGTCATCTCAGGAAAATTCTTGGGGTATCTGGTTTCCCACCGGGGAATCGAGGCCAACCCTGACAAGGTCAAGGCCATTCAGAACATGTCCCCACCTCGGAACCTCCGAGAAGTCCAGAGACTAACCGGACGCTTGGCCGCGCTGAACCGCTTCCTGTCCCAATTTGCTGAGAAAGCCTTGCCCTTCTTTAAGGTGCTGAAGAAGGCTGATCAGTTTGCCTGGACTGAAGAGTGCCAGGCTGCCTTCGACAAATTGAAACAATATTTACACCACCTGTCTACCCTCGCCTCACCTCGGCTCGAAGAAAAGCTGTATCTCTACCTCTCCGTCACCGACGAGGCTGTCAGTGCTATGTTCATCCTAGATGAGGACACCCAAGTGCCAGTCTACTATGTCAACCGAGCTCTCGGTGGGCCGGAGACTCGGTACACCCAAGTGAAAAATCTCGTGCTAGGGTTGGTCCACGCGGCTCGACGACTGAAACCCTATTTCCTAGCTCACCCCATTTCCGTTAAGACAGACCAGCCTATTCGATAGATACTGGTGCGACCCGAGGCTTCCGGGCGCCTTACCAAGTGGGCCGTCGAATTAGGGGAGTACGATTTGTCGAATGAGCCGCGCACCGCCATAAAAGCTCAAGTTTTAGCCGACTTCCTTGCCGAGCTCACCTTCACGGAAGGTCGAGAATCCACCTCCGCCATCGCCGAAGTGTCCACCCCACACTTGTACACGTTGTATGTGGACGGATCCTCTAATGGGGATGGCAGCGGAGCAGGACTGCTCCTGGAGGGCCCCCAGGGAGAAGTGTGCTCATATGCCTTCCGCTTTGACTTCCCGGCCACCAATAATGAAGCCGAATACGAGGCCTTGATCGCGGGACTCCAACTAGCCCGCAGACTCGGGGCCTAGCGGGTCCACGTCCGCAGTGACTCCCAACTTGTAGTATGCCAAGTTCTTGGTGAATATGAGGCCAAGGATGAGACCATGCAACGATATCTCTCCAAAGTTCACCAACTCACCGCGTACTTCGAGTCTTTCGAAATCCGAAGAATCCCCCGCTCCTAGAATAGGCGGGCCGACGCCTTATCCCGGCTAGTTTTCACGTCATTTTCTGACCTCAACAAGACCGTCCTAGTGGAAGTGCTGAACGAGCCGGGATACATGGAAGAGGTGACATGCCCCGTACACTCGAAAGATACCTGGATGAGTCCGTTCATCATTTTCTTAGGGCAGGGAATCCTCCCCGAGGACCGAGCCGAGGTAAGAAAGATACAACGCAAGGCCGTCCGGTACGCTCTCTGCGATGGAGAACTGTATAAACGCTCCTACTTTGACCCGTGGCTGAGATGCGTTACGCCCGAGGAAGGACGACAAGTCCTACACGAGATACACGAAGGCTTATGTGGGGCTCACGTCGGCCACAGGATGTTGGCCAAGAAGACCTTGCTTCTCGGGTATTTCTGGCCTTCCGTTCGACAAGATGCCCAAAACCTTGTTCTCGGCTGCCCTTCTTGCCAGGTCCACGCCCCCGAGCACCACCAGCCCTCAAACTTCATGGTTCCAATCACCCCACCCTGGCCGTTTGAGCAATGGGGGACAAACATCATCGGTCCTTTCCCTAAAGCTGTCGGCGGTTATACCTTTCTTGTAACCGCTGTGGATTACTTCACTAAGTGGGTGGAAGCTGAGCCTCTAAGGACCATCACAGGGTTGGCGGTTCAAAAATTCTTTTGAAAATGCATTATTTGCCACTTTGGCATACCTCAGGTCATCATCTCAGATAATGGGAGGCAGTTTGCCGAGAACCCATTTAAGACTTGGTGCGAGAATCTCGACATCAAACAACACTTCACTTCCGTGGGTCACCCCTAAGCCAACGGTCAAGCAGAAAATTTCAACCGAACTCTCTTGCATGGCCTCAAGACCCGACTACACCGAGTTGGATCATCTTGGGTAGAAGAACTCCCCAGTGTCCTGTGGTCTTATCGGACCACGCCGAAGTCAGCCACTCAAGAGACCCCCTTCTCCTTGACCTACGGAACCGAGGCTGTCATCCCTGCTGAGATCCTTACACCCAGTCCTCGGCTGGAGGCTTATGCAGCCGAGGTGAACGAAGAAGAGAGACAGTTGGATCTCGACCTCGTCGACGAAAGAAGAGACATTGCCTCAATTCGGATAGCTTCCTACAAGAACACCCTGGCCCACTATTACAATGCCCGCGTCAAACACCGTCGATTCCAGCCAAGAGACTTGGTTCTCAGAAAAAACTCAGTCAGCCGAGCCGAGCCACAAGGAAAATTGTACCCAAAATGGGAAGGCCCTTACCGAGTTCTGGAATCTAATCTTAGTAAATATTGTAAACTGAACTACCGAGATAGCTCTCTAGTGTCGAGGACTTGGCACGCCGAGAATCTTAAATTGTATTATGCTTGAGCATTTCATCAAGTTATGACTTCAAATATTTTGTTATTTTTTAACACTACGATGCACACATCCGTTGTTAAAAAATAAGGGGGACAAGCAGGGGACGAAGCGAGAAATTAAAAGTGCCAAAATGAGAAGAAATAGATATTTCATTTAATGAAAAGAGACATTACAAAAAGAATACAAGACCGAGATCAGGAGTGCTACTAAGCACCTCCTACCTCGGCATTTCACCTAAACGCCTACGAGTCTAGACCCCCGTCTCGGCTCCCTCCTGGGCAGTTTTCTCGCCGGTCTCTTCCCCGTCGGGGTGAAGCTCTTCCCCTCCTCCTCATTCGTGCTCTTCACCAACCTTCTCGCCAACGTCTCCCTCAGCTTATTCTCCTCCGTTCTCCTCGAACACCTCGTCGAGCTCGGATAGCCATTTGTTGAACTCGTCCCGGATTTCGGCCAAGTTCCTTCCAATTTGGATGCCCTCGGCCATCCGATCGCAAAACTCCTTGGAGTCCTCATTGTAGTTGGCATTGTTTCTCAAAGACTCCAAGGCCTCGGAGGAAAGGTGAGATGCGGTCTCGTCAACAGCAGATGTGTAACCGAACATAAACCTCGGCATGGTCAGTTGACCGAGATCTCGGGTGAAGGCCTCAGACCTCCGAAAAGCCTCCACCAGCGCCCTCGAGGGCTTGTTCATGGGACTTCTTCACCTCGTCCCCCCTCTTCTGCTCTTCCTCGAGAGCCGACTCGAGGCTGTTGATGGTAGCCTCGGCCTCCTCCTCCTTCGTCTCGGCTTGTTGAAGCCGTCTATGAAGTTCCGCCTTCTTGGATTCAGACACCACCAGTTTTTTCTCCAACTTGGAGATCTGATTTTACAACTTGCCGGTGTCCTGCTCCTCGAGTAGAGCACAGTATCGATGTGCCATCTCGGCCACAAATGCTGTGTTGGAGGCCGTGGTCACCATTATGCTTTGAATCACCTCGACAAGGAGTCAGCTTCCTCGTGAACTCCATGTCCCTCGGCAAGCTTGACTGCATCACCAACTCTTGTGCAACTCGAGGATGGGTGCACCTATCATTGACCGAAAGCGTCCACTCCGGACACCAATGCTCACCGGGGTGGGTCTTGTCCTTTTCGGGAAACACCGGAGGGCTATGGAAACGATTCCATAGTGAGGACCCCGTAACCGCATTGACCGGAGCTTTCAGCTGTTTACCTCGGTCATGAGGCGGCGGGAGTGCCGTGGTGGCCCCTTCGAGGAGCGCCCCTTCTGGAACCGACGTGGTGGATCCAGTGGCTGCAGCGGCCGAGCTGCTTTGGGCTGCCGTGGTTGGAGTGCTTTTAGCAGCCGAAGTCTTGGCTGCCTGCCCTTGTGTCTTCTTTTTCGGTGGGGGAGCCGATGTCTCGTCGGAGCTCTTCCTCTTTGATCTCTTGGCCACCTCGGCCGAACCCGATGTGATGATGTCGGATAATCTAACCACTGCACAAGAAATAAACATTATTATTTTCCACAGCCGAAATGAAAGGAAAGTCATGAAAAAAAAATTACAAGGTTTCTTAAGTTTAGTGGAAAGGAAGGGAGGCTTGTCAGGGTTGAACAAGGCTCGGCTAATCCCCCCGTCGACTAGCACGGTTTCGGGATAGTCCCAACTGTATATCCGAAATCCTGACCCCATTAGCTTCTGGAAGGCCTCCTCCTCGAGATCCCCCACGGAAGGGTCGGCTTTCGATTTAGTTGACTTCCACCAAAAACCCCAAGCGAAGAACCCGGCCGGGACGAAGAAGAAGTCGCGCTTCCAGTTCTTTATCGAGGTGGGAGCACCAATCACGAGCTTTGGGATGGTATTGTTCCGATTGCAGATGTAGAACCATCCCTTATCCGTCCCGTGTGCCTTGACAGTGTAGCACCGGCGGAAGAGGTCCGCGGAGGGAGTCGCCTCTTGATGTCGGCACAGCATCTCAAATCCTACTAGGATGCGGACCGCATTCGGGGTGAGTTGAGTAATCCTCACGCCGAAGTGACGGAGTACGTCCCTGAAGAACCTCGACGGTGGCATTCTCAGCCCGGCCTCCAACTGCTGGAGGTAGATAGCCACAGTGCCCATGGGGGGCTTCTCGGCCAAGTCATTCGGCCCAGGCTACGGGATGAGATACCTCGGTCTGAAGGGGTACTTTCTTATCACCTTCTCGGCCCTGTCTCTTCCCATGCGACTTCTAAATTTCGGCATCTTACCGAAGTCAATTTTGGCGACATTCTTTGGGGCAACTGGCTCCAGTACGCCCTCGTCATGGGGTATTGCAGTTCCGAGATCGGTATTATATGCGACATCGGAACCATCATCACTCATCTCTGATGATTCTGACCCCGAAACTGTCCCGGCAACTTCCTCCTCGGCTGATTCCCCCGCATCGGTAGGCGTTGACCCCGCAGAGCTGGACGAAGTCTTTTCTTCCAAGGGGTCCGGCCCTTCCTCGGCCTGATAGCTCGGCTTCATGGTCTCCTTATGTGTTTTAGCCGTTTTGGCCATGTGTGAAAGATGAGATGAAAAGAAAGATACTTACTATTGACTACGGAACCGGATGAAAGTGATGACCTCGGCTGTGATCTCGGCTGACAGAATGGACCTCGGCAACGCTCTCGAATTTTGCAAGTCTCAGGCAAAGATGAAAAAGTGTGAGAAGTGCGGTGAAAGGGACCCCCCATTTATAGGGGTTTGGGGAAACCCGAAGAGGCGGCAAGAATGCGAAAAGACAGCCACGTTCAAATTCAAAAGGACGTGCCCCTCTCTCTCTTCATTAATGTCCCGTCATTTCAACTGACACACTCTCTGCACTAAACGTCCCACTACCTCACGACGCGACGGTTACCCATAACCGCTGTGTCCACCACGTCCTATCAACTGACCTGCCTACGTGTCGCACCCCCACATCTTTCGGAGCAGTTTCGGGTCCCCGACTCTGAATGACCTCGGCACAAGGAAACCTCAGTACTTCCCGGGCCTGGAGCTCCCGAAACTTGGGGGGTTTATTGAGGATGCTCACCTCGGCGGTCCCCATACGGCCGAGGTGACCAAATTTCATCCCTCACCCGAGCGCAGTCATGTCCTGAACATGATCCCTGAGCTCGGGCAGGTCCCTGGTCTGCTGCTCAGGTGACCTCTGCACCTCAGGATTCCACCTCGGCTGCACGCTGATGATGTCAACGCACCTGACATCATCCGAGACCAGTGCTTTATCTGAAAAGCACCTGATGCTCTGAATGGCTACTACGCAAGGTTCCCCGTCATCATGTCCAGGCGGCTACAGTGTCAGAGTCAGACCTCCTGGCAGGGAACAGAGCCGTAATGACCAGGACATGGGTCCCACCAGCGTGAGCCCTCCGTCCTACCTTCCGCTCCCGCTCTATAAATACCCCTCATGTACTCCCAACAAGTAAGCATACTGTTCACTCACATATACTATTGCTTTTCTCTCGTACTAACTTGATCGTAGGAGTTATCCCAGGAGAGAAGCCCCGCCATCCACTTCGGATAAGCAAACGCACTTCACCTTATCTGAGAAGGGACTGATTTAGGTCGGTCCAGTTACTCACCAAAAATCACCTCTTCAACCTGCACTTATCATCATCTTTTCATGTCCTGCTTTTAATCACCTCATTCACTAGAATGATTTTGTGGAGACATTTCCATATGAAATGTTTGAGCTTTTGCTTCATATTTAGATTCTCTTCTTGTTGTATCCTTTCCATTTTTTCCTTCTGCATCTCCTTTGCTACGATATATCCCGTTTTGATAGTATACTCTCCTGTAGCTCAATAGGGTCATAATAATCTGTCTTTTCCGTTGCATAGGCTAACTGTGATGTTGATAATATTCTTGTAGTTTTCTTCACTACAGACTACCCTTTATCTTATCCACATTCCATTTTCCATTTTGTATTAGTTCATGCACATTCTGCAATTGGCAATTTGATGGCTTTGGTGTAGATACCTTTCCTTTTCCTCTATCTAGTATCCATCTATCTCTCCAAATGTCTATAGTGGGACCATCCCCTACTCTCTTCCTAGCAGCTCTTTCAAGTAAGTCTCTAGCGCTGATTATACTTCTCCAATGGTAGCACTAATTCAGCCATTTATTTTTTTTGTTTGCACCAATGTGGTAATACTAATTGTGAGGCGGGAACTAATAGGGCGAGGTTGGCACAAATTTGGCTCCTCTCCAGTGATTTCACTCCATTTTCTACAACACATACCTGAATGCGTATCTTCATTATTCTACATAAGTAATAAAAGAGCCAAGAGTTTCGTCGTTCTACGTGTGAATTTCATTGTCCTCACATGACCCTCCTTTCCATTTTTTTGAGCACATTGCACAGACTTAAGTTATTAGACCTCTTCTACTTATAAATCAGACTCAAGCCCTAATTTAGAGAGTCAAAGGCCACCTCTCATCTTCTCCCCATTTTTTACTTTGTCTCCATTCCTCTAATCCTCTGTCGGCGACGTAGGGTTAGATACAGACACCTCTTTCTCAAACTTTCTCTCCGCTCCATTTCTCTTCATCTCTCTCTCTTGCTATCACTCGTATTGTGCATTTCCCAACCTCTAAAACTTTTCCTCTTGCTTTTGTTTTCTTTTCCTGTTCCTTTCTAGGCAAAATATTATGTAGCATTTGGATCCTTTAAAGGTTTGTAGCGGGGTTCAAACAGGTGCCTTTTTCTTTTATTTTTCTTAATTTTTGTATTCATTTTCTGTGCGCTAGCCTAATATAATTATTTTCTCTTCTCTTCCTTAGGCTGCATTGGTTGTTTTAAAGTGTATAGAATCACTGATTTTTTCTTAATTTTTTTTGTTCGGTGGCTTTCTATTGGCCTAATATAATTCTGTACTCTTCTCTTTCTGTTTTTCTCCGGGTGGAATATTAGGCAGCATTTGGGTGTCTTAAAGGTCTGCGGAAGTATTAAATAGGGTAAGATTTGGTTTTTTTGAGGGATTAGAAGTTTTTAAGTTTTTTTTTTAAAAAAATTTTTTCCTCTTCTTTTCGTATTTCTCTACATGTGAAATATTAGGCAACGTTTGTGTGTGACATTTTTATCATTTTTTGAGTTTTTGTTATTATGATTTTTCTCTTTTTTTTATGATACTTAGTTTTGGTGTTTTGAAATATCTGAAAATTCAGGGCACAAAGAACTGGTGATTTAGTGGTTTTTTCCCACTTTGTTTGGTTGTATTTCTTTTCCATTTTTTCCCTTTTCCCTGGTGATTTAGTGGTTTTTTCCCACTTTGTTTGGTTGTATTTCTTTTCTATTTTTTCCCTTTTCCCTTCTACATTAGTGAAGAGGGAATTTTTTGCTATTTTTAGGGAATTTTTTGAAGAGTTCGTGGTGTAGTGTTTTCTTTTTCGTCCTACTTTGCTTGATTGTGTTCTTTTTGCTACTTTGCTTAGAAATAATTTAGCTCATTTTTCATGCTCTCTACATTGGTCCGAAAAATGATACTACCGGAGCAGAAGATAGGATTCAAAGCAAATTTCACTTCACAGGACAACTTTGCCCTTCCTTATGTTAAGAATCATTCTTTCAACTAAATTCTCTAAACCCCATGACAAACTTTTTTTTCCTTTTCCTATTCCCAACTACAAAAAGTTTTCGATTCTTGATCATCATGATCGCCATGACAATAAAGCCACTATCACTGCCACAACCATTAATCTTCAACCCAGCTTCATCTAAAAAATTGAACAACAGCTTAGGTTGCGTTTGGATTGCAATTTTTTAACAGAAAATCACTGTAGTTTTCCACCGGAAAATGCGAAAACTTGTTTGGATTGCACTTGCTCAAATATGTTGTTTGGATTGCATGATTTTTCAACAAAAAAATATGGCGCCAACCTTTTTCAAATAATACGGTGCTAACAACTGGCTCCTTATGCCTTATTATGACCTTGGTCTAGATAAAAAGCAAAATGAAAGTGAATTTCTGGTTAAAAGCACTACAATAAGGCCCCCACATATGTATGACCAGAGTCTCTAGTGAAGGTTATGAGGCGTAGCTATAAAAAATAGCATCTATACGCGTTCCTGGTAATACCGTGATTAATAACGATTGGACAAAATTGGCGGTGCTATTGGTAAATGCAAACATGTTGGTGAACGTGAGATATCTGCAAGCAATTTCGATGCTTGGATATGAACATTGCTTAGGTTGCTATAATGGAACTAAAAGGTGCACTTCAAACTCGTGTACAGTTACTAAACACGAGTAGCATGCCAAAAAGGTTACCAAAGTTGTACAAACCTGCATATTGTTGGTTTAAATTTTGGGCTAGACCCTCTAATGACAATGCTTTTAGATAAAGGGTTGAACGATGGTATATATCAAGCCATATGGTCCGCATTAAACCAAGGAGAAATCAGAGACCAGTTTGAGCCTGTGTTGAAATGGGGATAGCATCCTTATGCAACATATAGGTAAATGTAAGTAGTCAATCATATCCAAAGTGGATCAGGACAGTGTGATCAACATGTCGTCAAATGTTTAGAAAAAGTGGAGTCCATTAGGGAGAAAGGCAAAAAGATTCAACTTAGGCAGCTAAAGAAGAACACCACCTTTGGTTTTTTTCTAACATGAAACATTCACCAAAGCATTACATCTTCAGGACATACAAGCTAAAATAACGAATTACGGACAAATTTTCAATTACAAAAAGGATCTAAAGCACATGAACAAAGGTAAGTGTACAAAATTAGTGATATTCAGGTTGTTTAAAGCCAAAATGGACCACACAACTAGCCATGACTTGATTTCATTTGGGTAGCACATTCATGGTACAAACTTATCTCGGCTAAGGTTCATCCAGAAAATAAACAGTTAACCCATTGCAGTTAAATACACATGGTACAGTGTTTAATTTTGTTGACTCCACGCCGCCAGTCTGTCTTCGATGGTAGATAATCGACCCTCGACAGCATTCACTCTCCCATTCATTCTATCAACAATCTCACGCATTCCACGAACCTCGGCAATCACGGTTTGAAGGAGGTCGTGAATGGTTGGGCGATTGGTAGTCTCAGATGAGCCTGCTGCCATGGTTCGCCGTCGCGGATCTCGGTCGCGTCGCGGTCTCGGTTGTTCTACATCCGTCGTGGCATATTGGATGAATATCAGGTGATACATATATTATAGTATATAAAAATTTTCAAAAAATCTGAAAAAATTACTAAAAATAGAAAATACCATAAAAAGCACAATTATCAACTTAAATTTATTAAATACCTACATTATCATATATAGTTACTAATTATTAAATAAAGTAATGTTGTCATTACCATAAGGGCTTATAGCATTAGCAATAAATGATTTTAGAATAAAGTGTACGTTCTAATTCTATCTTATATGAGATAAAAAGTATATATAAGAATAAAATCATCATATCTTACATAATACAATACAAATCTCAGTACACAAAGGAAGTAGAGGTGTTTAGTTTAATACAATAAAAAAAAATTGCTACACGATACAAAAGCCCATCTTCTGTTTAGTGCAGCCACACCTCACTAGAGTATTCCCCGAGTCTTTCTTTCATTTTTAGCCGTATCTAATGCAGCCGAACGATGAAGAAATTGAAGAACCGATCGGCTTGTTTCTCCAACCGGCCGTCACCTTGATTCTGGAGTGAAACTCAAAAAGTAGTGATGGATTATGCAGAAATTGCTGGTATGGTTCTCCCTTTATACTTTCCTCTAAATTTCTTCAACTGGTTGTTTTGAGCCCACTTTCCCCTAAATTTCTCCAGCCGATTTGAAATTGCTAGTATGTTTTGAGCCCCACTTTTCCCTAAATTTCGCCCTTTCTCCAGCCGGTTGTCTTTATGGCCGAAAAATGAAACAATAAAGTATAGGAAAAGACTGCAACAACCGTATAGTTGTGGTGGACCACCTTTTGTAATTGTAGGACAATAATTTACTTCTATGTTTGAATTTTATTTGGTTTTGTAAAAGGCTTTGCAATAGCCGTAGCTAGTTGTGGTGCGATGCCTTTTGTGTCTTTTCGGTGTTTGTTTCTTTTTTTGTTTGGTTATAGCTTCCCAGTTGCTGTTTAAACTTGTTTACCGGTACATATCCGAATCGAATCCGAGAATTTGGCTGTTATCTTGCTACACGGTTCTAATTCAGACGATATCGGCTGATTCGGAGCGATTTAAATCGGATATGGTGTAATCGGCGTTTCGGGTATCGGTATTGGAACGGCACCTACAGTTCCGGTTATGACTGACGACTCGGCCGAGTTGGCGAACCTTGCCTACTGCAGTACTAGTTTGCATGTGTTCCTCTTCACTTCTTCCTCTTCGTCTCCCAATTCCTCTTCATGGCGATAGACGATTCGATTGATAGTGGCTTGGTTCACTATGGTTGATACAGTGTTGTACGATTCCCCTGTCAAATCTACACTAAAGTGCTCAAAAATACGCGTCAAGGTTCTAGCATATGGTAGTGCTTTCTTAGCCCCTTTAAACGCTGCAGTTCTTGACATAGCCCCGAGTATGATTGTAGATATCGGAATCCGTAATACATTGCCTAATCCAGCCTCCAATTTGTCTAAGAAGTACATATCCATTACCCGGACTTCATTTTTATTGCTTGAAGTCGGAAGAATGTTGTGATTAAATAAATACACTAATAAACTATGCCGTAGCTTAAGACTCTTAGTGGGAATAGGTGCTACTTCCATTCTTACGTCCCCAGTCACAGGATCTGCTACCTGTTTAAAAGAATTAAATCTAGTTCTATACTTAGGGAGAGTCATCTCAAATTGTCATGTCGGATCCCCTCGGACAATGTACTTTCCATGCTCAAACCTTCGTCCATTCCTCCTAAAATCTCAGACAATGACTGTCTTGTTAGAATTATACGTACACCTTTAACATAACTCTCTAGTTCGATGGAACTGACAATTCGTTTGTTCGAGATGTTCACATAGAATTGTCCACCAAATTCGAGAAATACCGTCGAGGTAAATTCAACATACAGTTCCAACCCATTGTTTCAAACTTTTTACGAAAATGATATATGCCATCAAACCCTGGATCAAGGTCGACTTCAACTAGAATCGTATTATTAGCCCGAACGATATACCAATTTTGGTTTTCAACACAACTGAACCTAGATGCATCAAAGTTGGGGACTTGACTGGTGCTACCACCAAAAAAAGGGTCCCGATTCCTCTTGGCCACGACTGTTTTTCTAGTCTTAGGTGGCATTTTTCCCTATTTTTGAGTTTGCAACGCTGCTTCCCTGACCAAATCAGGCAAAACCAACATCCAATTTATGTAATTTGTTACACACATTAGCCCCAAGCCGTAGATAAATTTGCATCTCACTCAATTAAGCAGCTGAAAATAACAAAAGGCAAAGTTTGATCCTGACTTGACACACATACATTATTGGGTAACGAATGTTACATCAGCTTGCATTACAAGATACCTAGGAATAACGATTGTTTTTGGAGGGATTATGTTATTCTGTCATCACAGATATTCAAACCATATGGGTTTGCGATTCCTCTCAGATTGCATACTAGTCCATAGCTATTTCATCTAAATTTAAATTTATTTAACATGACCTTTCATCAACTTTGGTAGGGAAACACTTTACTTTAATCCATTAATTGGGGTTCGAATTCGTCCCCCGCAGTAATTAGCCATAACCCTAACCATATTAAGAAGGAACATGATAGGACGTGTTCCCTGAAAACCATTAAGCGAAAATATGGAAGACAGAAAAGAAAGTATGAGTCTCAGTGAACTTACCTGCGCACGCCAGCAGAGCAATGAACCTGGTGTGCGCTGCCGAACCGGAGATGGGCGGTGCGTCCTTGATAGTGCCGAAGTGAGGTCTTTCGACCGCAGGAGTATTTGGGCGGAGCAATAGTCGTTAAGTGCGGCGGCCAATACGGTGTGTTTGGAAGTGCAATTCAGCCCTACCTTCAGATACACAAATAGAAGTGAAGGGGTTCCAGAAATACGAACATCCAATTATTGTTAAAACAGAACACCGACGCCGATCTTACATGGATCTTATCGCCGATGTTATACTACTAGAAAAAATGAATCTGGTAGCAGTTGTAGAACAGTTGGCTATTATTATCAGACAAAGACCGGCTGAAAAACACCGGCACTGGTATTTGTTCTCAAAGTTTGGGCCTCGTTTTGGTGAACCAGACGCACACCGGTGCAGGCCCAAATGAAAACACCGGCGCCAGTGTTTGTGTAACCAAAGTCGTTATGTTTGCGAAGCAGACAAACACTGGGGTTCCCAATCGATAAAACTCCGGCGCCGATATCTGTCTGCCCTATAAGAGGCCAATTGTTATATGATTTGTTAGCCTGACTCGAATTAGTCCTGTGTTAACTGGCGCCGGTGTTTGTAGGGGTTCGCCCCGGTTTTGACCATTCAAAACTTCTAAACCACGAACATCCAATTACCAAATTCTATTCATATCAGTAGGATTGCCAACACAATAACTAGTTTATATCTATCTATATAACACAACCAATAGAGCAGCACTCTAAGTAAAGCGTTATTAGAAACACTCTCGATACAGATTTAAAATATTCCTTCCGTTAGAGCAATTTCTCACAATGCATACTTCTATACGCAAAAGCACAATGAACCAGAACAGTTCGTTCAAGACACAGAACCAGCAAGTTCTCACGAGTTTACATTGTGTTGCAGTCTTGCATAAATACACTAGATGTACGGCCATTTTCATTTTCAAAAATAGCTACTAGCAGTCATTTATAAAAGCATCAGTAAGAACAGCAAGCACTTTCTAATTTTGGGCGTAATGGAATTTTGCCACCGGAGTAACTATATTCTTTCATTCCGGTGGTCGTACATATGACCAGTTATGGCCATCTGGAAAGTATTCCAATCACGCTGTGCCGCAGCAGATAGGTCAATTTGCTGAGGTTGTGCATCGGGATCCGCATTTAAGTCTTCATTTTTGCAGGACTCCCTTGCAAACAATTTATCATGTGGATGCTCATCCCTAATAAAGTTATGTAATACACAACAGACAATTACCAATTCTGCTTGTCTACTCATCAAATAGTTTGGCATTGGCCCTTTCAAAATAGGGAATCTAGCATTTAGCACTCCGAAGGTCCGCTCAACGACATTGCGAAGTTGTGAGTGCCGATGATTGAAAAACTCATACTTGCCTCTTGGTCCTCCTGCTCTCCCGCCGAACTGATCTCGTTGGTATCTGTGGCCCTTATGCGGGGCCAAAAAATTAGGCATATTTTTATACGCCGAGCCCACAAGATAGTATTTACCTAGTTGAGAATATAGACAAAAGCAAACTCTGTTAATTAGGCCAAGAGAGCTTACACAATCAAGAGTAATGACCAGTTTGATACTTGTAAAACCAAGCAAATTGTGAAGACTAATTTAACCTGTAGGAGGCATTGGAAATGAAGAATCAGGGGATAGGACAGCATGCTGAAAAACTCTAGCGTCATGTGCACTCCCTTCAACACCAGCATAAATATAAGTGAAGCGCATGTCGTGGTCACAAGCAGCTAGCACATTCTGTGAAATTTCGCCCTTTCTACTACAAAAAGCACGTTGCCGAGTCAATGACGCAGAGGCAAAAATCAGAGTGCCGTCAATAGCACCAATACAGTCCTATTATTTGAGCAAAGTTAAGTGTATAGTAGTATTAAAAGCGGGCAATTACCAAACGCATCACTATCAACTGAAATTGTAGCCAAGAGAACGGGTAAAATATGATGGGACGATTAGATGTGTTTATCTTAAACCATGGATAGAAGGTGTTACTGCTGTATATCTTGGGATGCACAGCAATTTCGTCCCTCGGACTTATCAGAATCAGGGCTAAACGCACAATAGCTTGCAATGCCTCCTTAATATTCCTGTGGATCGTTTCAGTGGAGTGCCGAAACCTCTCTGCAAGATTTCGGTGCTGTTCATCATGACTAACACAATGTAAAGCCATACATATAGCCTCTTCAGCTTGAACCCTTTTGCGATAATCTTGTTTAATGAAATTTCCTGCTTGTAAGATTTCACATAGCTTTAAGAAAGAAGGAACATCCATCCTCATGGCATTTTGCATTCTATCATGATGTCCTGCTTTAAGTTTATCGATCCAGTCTTTTCCAGTTTGTGCAGAGTCATGACAAATTCGCTTTTCGCCAACCACACCAGTTACTGTGTAACATGGATTCAAAGATGCATTCACACCAAACAAAGCTAAGAACTCAAATTCTTCATCATCTGACGATGAATCACCATGTTGTGGTTCAAGGGCATTCTGCATTGTGGCTTTTACCTGCAAACGATATGGTCTCCAGTTAAGGATACAAAGTTGGTCCTAGTGCATTGGAAGTTTGAAGAGTTGAAGGATATCCAGCCGAGAGAGAGAAAAAGAAGATATATTTGGGTGAACAAAGAAGGCGCAAATGGAAACCAAGTTCATACAACAAAACTCAATGCCAAAAAAACAGGCAACTGTTCATAAAAGCGGAGAAAACTAAAAATGTAACATCAATTTTGCCCTACAAAGCAATGAAATACAAGTTCGGACAACATCTAAGTACAACTAATCCCTAATATAACACGAAATTCGTTCTGCATAAGCGTACAACCACCTATGTTAAAATTGACCAAGTGCTCTCAAGTAGAAGGTGAACAGGCCTAGAGAGAACAACATGACTTGTTAGATCAACAACCTATCACGTTACATGCTATTAATCCATGAAATCCTCTGGGCAGCAGACATTGCTATAAACATCTGCCTCCATACATCTTCCTTAAAGAAAGCGTATGCCTTATTGGTCTGGCCGGGAAGGAGGAATGTTTCCAATTTGTCCACTTCTTGTACACAGTTGGCGGCGGAGTACTGAGAATTGGGGTCAGGAGAATTATATGATCCAGACTTACTGGAGTAGTATTCACGCTTTGCCTTAGCTGCAAGGCCAAACTCCTCATAAGCACGATTATATATTTCATCACGTTTTCTCTTTTCAGACAAAGACCTTGAACCCTCTTGCAACGAAGAAGTACCTCGACTATTCTTACGCTTCCCCTTCTGGGCACCCCGGCATTGTGGCTCCTTGTCAAGACCGCTTCGCAGTTCTCAGCATCTACATCAATTGGCGTTTCCAACCCTGGCGCAGACTCCTCTGTACCTATTGTATAGTTACCCTCATTTCTACCATAGTTCATTTGCTTTGATCGGGCCTCTTCCCCAGTTAGAGGTGGGTCATTCGAAGACTAGTCGTAAGTTCCTAGGGCACCAATATCTTCAAAAAGTTCAACCAAATTCCAGTAATGGTCGCTGTGCTGATTCTTGACAAGACTTATGTCTTTGTCCTACAC
Organism: Coffea eugenioides; assembly: GCF_003713205.1. Lineage (NCBI taxonomy): Eukaryota > Viridiplantae > Streptophyta > Magnoliopsida > Gentianales > Rubiaceae > Coffea > Coffea eugenioides. The sequence continues at coordinate 68,643,605 of NC_040036.1, forward strand.
AAAATACGCAACAGCCTTAGCTTGAATGTGAATGAAACAAATTAAGACGTTTCTGGACGCGACAATCGTAAAGAGTATTAGATAATTGGATTGACTAAGTAGAAGTCCCTAACCTGGCCATAGTATCTCCAAACATAATCTAGTGCAGCAAAGCACTTTAATGTTTCATTCCACCCTACGCCAGTTTGGCCCCCAATTTCCTTGAATAGTCGTGCAACCTTCATGAAACTGTAGTACTTCCTTTTCACTTGCTCATAATCGTATGACTTATGGCTAAACCTTATGTTCAACCTATTCCATACATCCTCAAACACAAAAGTATTTATGTTATTTTTAGACAAGTTGCCAACTTCTTTGTGTTCCTGCAACAGCTGAACATAATAGCACTCTATTTCGAATTCCCACTTAGCTATGGTACTAGAACCTCCACTGTCATTAGTCTTGCCTCGGGCCATCTAAGACGTAAATTTCAAATAAAGTAGTATCAATCGACCATTAATGGCAATATTGAAAGGCATTAAAAACCACACAACAAATAGGGTTGTCTTTGAAAAACCTGCGCGGAAGTACGATTGTGGTAGTACTTCAAGCACACCTCAAAGTCGTTTGAGCCATTCTCTGATTGACAACAGTTGCTGGTACTAGAACACGGCGTAGGGGAGGTTCCTAAACGATAAGACTACTGTTAGGAAAAATAAGGTGTAGTACGTGTAAATGCAACCCAAAGCAGTAACATATATACTACTAGGACAATTTACTATGCACCCATGAATACAAGGCAAACATAAGTAATTCGCCTTTTAATTTATGGGGACTCGAAGACATCAAACGGTGTGCAGGCGATCGAAATAGATGCAGCACAGATCAGAGGGTATTCCAATGCCTGGAAGGAATGCAACCAAAACAAAGACGTACCTAAAAAAGTTTTCTGTTGCCGAAAGGTTCAGAACATAAGACGTCATTGATAATATTAACCAACCATCTGGCCTGTTTCAATTGTATTAAATAGTGGTTTGGATAGCAATACCAAAAACTTTCTAAAAGACCCCGAGCTGGATCCACAACAGGCCCCCGTTTCAATAAATCAAATTACGTTCTTGTTATATAATTCCAGTTATGAAAAGGTTGCTTATTTTACAATTGGTGACAAGCATTGATACTAATAATGGATATTCATGGCACCCATAATACAATACACACTTCAAACGATATGACCTCAGCAGGGGCGTGTTCAGATGCTAGAATATGACAAACAATGGCATCAAATTTTAACACAGACAGCTTCATATCTGTGTTTTGAAATGAAAAGATTCATATTGGCAATCATAGAGAAATTTGCAACCCGTAACCACACTCACGTAAGGGGTACTTGTATGTCAGAGTCCAATCCAAAAAAATGTAGGTACAATATTATCGTGATGTACAGAGAGCAAACCAGCAAATTTCCCTACAACAGATACACTTGGTACACCCAAAACAATCGACAAACAATTCAGAAATTATGGCGGATTAAGCAGGATAGGGAGCTATGTTTCACGAACCAAAGGGAAATAGTGTAAATGTAGATGTATTCAATACAATGTGCACTCCAAATTACCCACAAATACAATGCTTACGATCATTGCATTGGTTAAACAGTGACGTCAATTTCGGCAACCAAATAACCACGGCCAGCATGGCCTGCCATTTTGGCGGATCCGTACAGCTAACACCAATGTACAAATCCATTCAACAGTACTAATTAGCGAATGCACAAGTTCAGCAGTATGTTTCTCCTCTTCAAGAACAATGCTGCTTTTCGATCTAGTAAAAATAAAAGGGCTACGAACCTGGTATGTAGTATCTCCGCCGAAAAAATAGGCCTCCGCCACCGCCATTAGGTAGCAACGTTTGAGCCGCAGTAGCAACAATCTACGGCCAAACTAACTAGGCTCTCCCCCGGCACAAACTACTGCCGACCGAGTAAATGGTTGCTAATCTGCTGCAAGACGATAGACAAATCTTGGGATGTGAATGATCCCTGCAATCTCCAAAGAGGAGTGCGTTGAGATGGCGGAAAAGGAAAACAGTTCAAAGGATATGTTTTGAAACAAAAGTTAACCCAAAAAAGCATTGATGCAAGATTCCTGACCGTTTACAACAAAGTAATAAAGTGAGGACCATTCACAGGTATATGTCTTGTTAACTACAGTTCGAATAGTCCAAAATTTTTTATGGGTAATTTCTGAAGCTGTGAAAAACGTAGGGTATTTTCCATTGTAAAAATGTGGGGCCCATCCTGCAGAAAATAGCATTTTCCGATAGAAAATGCAATCCAAGCCAGGCCTAAATCTTCCCTAATTGAAATTGACAAACTTCCCGTTTGACTTTTTTTCCAAACAAATAATATGCAAAGTTCAACAAATAAAAGGGTGATTAAATGCTTGGGAAAAAAACAAATGTCTTCTGGAACCCATTTGTTTGTTCTTTCTTCACGATCATTGATTTCAATTTCAGAAGATAAGAAAAGAAAAAGAAGTGATTCGCAGTAGTGGAGGATATTGATAGAGTCGCCAATAGGTGCGAAATGAATAAACAATTCACAAGGTTCATTTGGGTTCTAATTTGTTGCTTGCATTGCTAATTGGGGTGTCAGGTGTGTTTGGCTAGAGTATTATTTGAAATATTATTTGGAATAATTACTGTAACAATTTTTGTGATGTAATGTGTGTGAGATAAAAAGTAGTTGGGAATATGAAAAGGTGGATTGGAAAATGTGTTTATGATATAAGCGAAATATTATTTGAGATAAATTTGCAATCCAAACACAGGGGCAAGGAGAATGACGACGGTAAGCATTGTGGGGTAGACAAGGAATGATTAATTGATTTGTGAAATGTAGGAGAAGCAATTAAAATTTAGGAGTTTCGTTTGAAATCCCAAAAATTTGAAATTTAACTGCAAAATCTTAAGTATGGGCAAAGTTGTCGCATGAACAGAAATTTGCTCGGAATCCTAATTTTTGCTCTGACAGTATCACCAGCCGAATGAAATGCATGGGGTGCAATTATTTGTTTTGAGCTGGCAGATTTAAATTATGCAGTTATTTACTTGATGGCATATCAAGCCCCATAGTCAAAGTATTAGGAATTGAGTGAAACTGAAGTTTGATCAATTTGAAGGTGGTAGGTCCATCATGAAAGGGAGAGGGGCAAGAATAATTATCGGCTTAACGATTTCATAACATTTTAGCACCCTTTCAACAAGATGTAATTCAGGCAAATTGCATTTTTGGTCTTCATTTTGGTCTTGTTAATCAATTTTGGTTCATATATCCTTCGAAAAAATTTTTGTTTCGTACATAGTTTGCCAACAATAATCGTCCTTACCTCTTATTCGATTCTAAACATACACTCTTTTTCTTTTGCGCCTGGCTTGAAAAAAACTTTTTTTTCTTTTTTTTGCCAAAAATCAAAGATTTACCTTTACGACAAGTTTAACACACTAATATCTTGTTTTACATTTTCTTTGCACTTGACTTGTATGGGTTATGTAGATTTCACAAATATGAAGTACTTACAAAACAAATGGGAAAAAAATCACAACTTTGTTGAGAGGAATTTGAGAATCTTGAGCAAAACAAATATTGAAAATTTCTTGTATAATTCACTCAACTCAGGTAGATTTTTCAATTTGTACTACAAGCAACTCTATTAGAAAGATCATCATGTCAGTCCTCAAATTTTGATTTAGTTAGCAGAAACATTAACTAAGTGACTTTGAGTTTCTTGGCTCAACTTTCAAACAGTTCTTTTCCCCCCTTTTCATTGCAAGACCTTGAATCGCTTTTGATATAATCATAAAAAAAAAAAAAGGAAAATCATCCTATAGACTGGTAATTTAATGCATAAGCTTGACACATCAGGACTATCTAAGAAATCATCGTATAATAAATCAATAACTAGACCCTGGACCATTTACCTTCTCAGGAATGACTTCGTAGTTGAAGTTCTGAATGAATGATCATATAAATGGTTTGTTATTGCAGAGAAAGGGAATGAGGGTCGAAATTTATTCCCTTCCAATAGAAGTTCCTGATAGTTGTTCCATTTTGGTCTCTTACCACATTGAGATTGAATGCACTAAAAATTTTCCAAATAGTTTTGTCAAAGAAAAGATGAGAGAGAGAAAATCTCCAACCAAGTTTTGACAATCTCAAGTAAAGAATCAACACATGGAGAAAAGTAGAGAACTCTGCAAGGTAGTTGCAGAACATATAAAGCAAAACAGAAAGGTCCTATCCTCTCAAGAATCCAATGAACCAAGAGCAGTGGCTAGGAAGTTAAACATGAAGTTCTACTTCTAAAGCACACGAAAGATTGAACATCCAAATGGGATAAGGAATGAGAAGCTGGATAGCTTTATGACAGCTTTAATGATTGAAAAATATAGACAGAAAATGTTTAAGCACCATTTATCAAAAAGTTCAAACCAAGATTTTACATTATATGCAGCTTAAATGTATGGCACAAAGTGAACATTTCAAAGACCTCAATCCCAAATAAAACATGTCAGAGTGAGGATCATGGGAACAAATAATTCGATGATCCCCTCGAGCTGAAAACAATTCCAAATCTTTATCCAAAACCTGTAAGTGTAAGAAACACACTGCTCCTTTGAAAAATAGGAGAACGGTAAGAGCCATCTTGAAAGTGAAAAAATCACATATTTTGGACCTAAAGTAGTTAACACTTTCCTTCTTCTATTATATAACATCAGACATCCTTCTTCTATGATGATTAAGTCCAACTTTCAAGTAGGGATCAGAAGAAGCAATTGTGGTGCATGGAGTCATGGCAGGCGAATTTGAATCTAGGCCCTCACATTTAGCATCCTCCATCAGCAAACTAATCGGTTCTCCATATCTTGGCTTTTTGTTTGCCTTCCGCAAAAGCCCTTTAAATCGGGGATCAGAACAGCTGATGGACTGTGACCCTGAAATTTGGATTGAACTTCGAGTCTCTGATCTAACACTTCTTGTTTTGCTAATCATCTCTCTTTCTGCAGTGCTCTTTCTTTGCCGACTAGCAACTGTAGAATTCATGAATCGAGGCAATGAATTTCCAACAGTCTTCCGAATAATTTTGGCAGACACTCTAGGGGTCCCCAACACTTCACCTAAATATTCTTTTGGGCTGGTGGGATTCTTTTCTTCTTCTTCAAGATTTTGACAAGTCACCAAAGAAATACTTTTATTCTCAGGCAGCAGATACTCAACCTTTAGAATCAGTTTTCGAATTTTTTGACACTCCTCCTCAGCTTCTTTCATCTCATCCTCAAGTTCAGAAATCTTTTTTTCTCTTTGCCTTTTCAGCTCCTGAGTGAAATGTGCTAAGGATAGGTTATGATCTGTAGTCATTTGTACAAGGAACAAAGAAATGGTGACAAAGATATTTGAAACACATACATTTGAAAGTTCTCTAATGCACTCCACTGCTCTTGCTCTCTTAGCAAAAGAAAACGAACAAGATGTCTCTCCAACATCCTCCTCATGTGGGCTCGCATGCACAAACATCATGACTTTTGATCGATCACCTAAAGTAAAGGAATCAAGGTACACAAGGTATTTGCAATTTGAACAGTAAATGAAAATCACTGACACAACATAATCAGTTGAAATTTATGAAGGCAATTGTTTTTACCTAGCGAATCTCTCAGGATTTGAGTCAATTTGCTGTTTCTGTGGAAGTTTATCCATTAGTTAGTCTATAAATCCTCTGATAATGGGGAAGCCATTGCAAACAGTTTCAAGAACTTAGAACCACATACTGCACTTTCACCTTAAAGATCAATAACAAAAATAAACTGAGCAGGCACCTGTATGGTACATGGCCTTTCTTTCTTCTAAGGGCGGCAATGACATCTCCTAAGGCTGAAAGAGAAAGATTGATAGCCCTCCCCTCATCAAGTGTTTGTCCAGTAGCTCCTGTTTTCAGTAAGCGCTCACTGCCCCCAAGATCAACCATCCACAATTTGCTTACTTCAGCTTTGGCTCCTGAAGTATCCCCAAGGCGGTGTATAGAGATCCTTGTTAAGCTAAACACATTAAGCTAAATAGATCACATTATTATCAAGTCAAATAATCTAATAGCTAGCAATAAATCTGCCCATAAAGCCCTAAACCTACCAGTGCGATCTGCTTGATGCCTCATTCACATTAGTCCATGAAGTAGACCTAACACGCCGCCCCTTATTGTACCACCAACTTGCTTTTGTGAAATTTGAAATTTGCACCTCAGTGAGACCTTCAATTTCAACTGATCCTTTTGAATCTATTTGTATAGTGGGATTGCTGTAGTAGAGTCAGCCAAAAGTATCTAAAAACTAAATGTCGAATACATTCTTGTCTCTTGGCATTAATAATAAGGTGTCTGAGAATAATTACCATTTTGATACAGCATAAGATCTGCAGGATGGTTTTGGAGCAAGCAAATCCCTGAGACTACCTAAATAAACTTCCACCATGCTGATGGAAAATGCAAAGGAAGTGCAGCTCTCTAAGGATGTCTTATTGAAGAGTGCTTTAAGAACACGAGGGATAATTCCAGGTGACTCACTTTTTCCATCCTAAAGAACAACAGTCAAAGAGTTTGGTGTTATCATTTATCCCATACAGCATCAGATTGAAATGTTTTGCCCCAAAACTAACTGATGACAGTCTTTTCAAATTAAAATGAGCAGATAAAATTCACATTCAGGCAACAAAGAACTGAATAACTAACCATTGTATATGTCTTGCCAGTGCCTGTTTGTCCATAAGCTAATATACATACATTGTGCCCATCAAGTGCAGATCTGAGAATTGGCTCAACCTCAACAAATACATCTTCTACAGAGTGTTTAAATAAAATAAAAGCCTTTATATACCCAGAAAAGCTAACCAGCCAAACTTGGGAAAACACAAGAAAATGAAACGAAACTTAGTAACTAACCTTGGCTAGCTTCTTGAGGAAAGACTTTATCAAATCCAAATTCTTTCTTCTGTCCACCACATTTAATTACAATTTTCTCTGGTTCAATTGAAAGCGGTTGCAGAGATGTCCTCTTCTCTGTAGATAGAAAGGGCCTAACACGACAAAATACTCGAATGCAACCTACAAGTGAATCCCATTCCTTAGCAAAGAAACAACAGAGAAGCACAGAAACATCCAAAAAGGAAGAAAAAATTTAAAAAGAATGTGGTGGTGGTGGTGGTGGTGGTTGGGGGGGGGGGGGACTGTTCAAGAAAATCATAAATAAACAAACATTAAATATCACCTTTAATGTCTAGAATCTTATTAAGTGCTGTTCTTCTTTTTTCAACTAGAGATCTCTCTTTCATCTTCAAACGCTCAATCTCTCCTGCATAACCCAACAAGAGACATTTTCAGATAATGAAGCAAGATATTATCCCACAAAAAGAATCGGAATCCCAGAAAATTTTACCTTCTAAATCCTTCATATTTAGTTCAAGTTGATCCTTTTCCTGCTTTGCAACCGCATTAGTATCTGCAAAAGTCCCAGAAACCTCTCCCGAGGATTCATCCAATCCAGGAGCTGCAGACACCCCATTAATTGAATTCGAATTTGACTCCATTAGAAGAGCTTTTACCAAACATCCCCCATTGTCAACGGTCAATGAGATCTGTTCTTTCTCAGAAGAAATGAACATTTCTCAAAAGTCTCAGCCAAAAAATACAAACCTTATATTCACTTCCCAGAAAAATCTAAATATTTCAAGAAATGAAGAAATGCTTTGATTGCTTTGGTATTCAAGGAAAACCCAGAAAATTTCTTTTCAAAAGAAGATTGTATTCAACTCTAATTTTCAGAAAAAAGAATAAAAAAACTGAACATACCCACATGGAGAAACCTGTAAGATCAACAAACAAAGCAGATCCTATGTCCTAGTAGTATAAACTATGCATACATATATGCACACGACATATTTTATTTCAATTTAAAAATGGAGTAAAACTGAAGCCATCCCAGATTTCAAGCGCAAAAAAAAAAAGAGCAAGAAATAGTTAAGTATGGTAGAACAAAGCTTTTCAAACACCCTTTGTTCTTGGGAGCCCAAATTGAGGAAATATGGTAGAAGATTGAAGCAACAACGTTTGAATTTTTTGGATTCTCCCTAGAATTCAGGGTGATTAGTTTTCTTTCGTTCAAATACTTTTTTTTTTTTTTTACAATGCAATGATTGATCACTCCATGAGGACTCTGATTAGGAGGTGGAAAAACCTGAAAAGCTGCTTGGACAGTTAGGAAGTTACAATAGCCAATAAAAAAAAGTTTGAACAGTTACTAAACAGGGACAGAGAGAGGAAAGGGAACCTGACAGTTGGTTAGCAGATCTAATATTAAGCTGAGATGTAAGAATCTGACATGAGATGTTTTTACTTTTTAGAACAATGGATTTAAGGGGGCGGGAGCGTGAAGGAGCGGAGGAGGGAACACTGAAAAGTGAGCATTTCTGAATTCTGCCGGCTTAGCTTTTTGCTTTACAACATAAATCATGGGATAACCTTAAGTGCGCATACTAACGGATTTTGTTGGATTATGTGTACTTTTCCTGAAAAACCACTCACCAATGGTTTGGATTAGTGTTTGGAAAAACTGCAAAAATGGTCCCTCATGTCTGCAATTCTCCTTCCTTTTTAGTTTCTTACATACAAATCATGCAGTTTGGTCTCTATATGTATCAAACCAATTTTTTGTGCAGAAAAGTTGATTAGCATGTGTAAATACACAACTTAGATAGCTATTGAAATGAAGAGATTAAAAAAAAAGTTAAATAACTATATATGTATTATTTATTGGGATTAATATTTTCTACACTGATAGTGTATATATTATCAGTTTTGGATGAATGACAATTATACAAATTTTTGCATATCTGTATGAATACAACGATGATAGCGTACACGCTGTCAGTATATGTAAGATTTGTTTTATTTTTTTAACTTACATTTGAACTTAGTGATTAATGCATGTGTTTGTTCCTTCTTTTTTTTTTTTTTTTTTGGTCATGTGTGGCTATTTTTGTCGTGTAGTTAACACGCATGGTAGAGAGGTGACCTTTTGAACCAAATTGGTGACTGAGAATGAAACATGAGAGCTAATATTATGTTTTGATTATTGTTAAGGATCAAAACACAAAATTCACAAAATTCCAAGGCCTTCTATTGTAATTTCCTCCAATACTTTCCACCCACCATCTCCTGATTCTAATCTAACACTAGTAAGTATAGCAAATTTAGTTGCTCAAAATTCTAATATAGTTCTAAAATATGAAGGAGTGCAGTTAGTCCTTAATGTTTAAAATTTGTATTGTATTATAGCCTGAAAATCAATCTTTTGAAGAAAAAAAAAAAAAGAATCACACAATTTCGATGTATGCCCTGTAACAAAGACAAATGCAAAAGATGATGAGTTGATTACACACTACAATAAATGGAAATGCATGCTTTTCTTTGATATAAATTCAGCCTCCACCTATAGTAAACCTAAAAGGAAAGAAAATTAAAATTTTGAAGATGATATTGCGTAATTTCATACTTATGTACTAAATTAAAATTTCAGCAATGCTTTGAGGACTAATCAAGTAATTTTCCCTTCAACTAGTTAATAGTTAAATCCTCTATATGTATAGAAGCATCCCTACCATACTTAGGGTCTAAAATATGCCACTTCCCACATGATTATAAATTATTTGCATACAAGGTTTTTAGGCAAATGTACATGTTAAGTAAAGTAGTATGATGTCAGTAATTGTCAAACCCTTGATATATTTGTTTGAAATTCTTTTTTTATTAATTTTAAACTAGTTTTTGAATAAAAAAATTTTTTTTTTTGTATAAGTAGGAGGGTTTGAATCAGAATTTCTCACTTACACTCCCTTTTGCTGAACCATCCAACTCATCCCTTCTCACATGCGAATATGATACGTACAATCGTATATGGGTTTTTTTTTGTAAACATGGTATGTACGATCGTATATAGCCAGGAGTGGAATACCCAAGTCCTTGCATGCAATTTATTGTGTAGTCATAACAAAAGGTTTTCAATAGAATAGAGTGCATTTTGGTCCTCAAGAGTTGTCCTTGTTGCCACAAAGTTGAATGAGGAAAAATAAATAAATAAATGCACAAAGAGTGAAATATCGATGAAAATATTCAATCCTAGAATTACATATACAATAATGTGATGTTCAAAGTTCTCCCCTTAAAATGTTTTTTGTTGTTTATGTGGATGGTTAATTGGATAGGTTCTCGTCTTGTTCAATCAAATATTCCTCATTGTACAAAAAAAAAAAAAAAAATTAGTACATGAAAGTGTGAAGTTGTGATAGATCATAAGATAGTGTGTGGTCATACATTTTTTTTGTTGAGACAAAAAAAAAATTGTATTCTTAATTCACGATGTTTAATAATACTCTATACAAAATATCAAGACGTGTTTTGGCCGGCAAAATATCTGGTACGAGATTAGATGAGGATTTGGAGCCTCACAAGTTCAATTTCAAACAAATTATGTAAATCTAACAGTATCAGATGTAAATTCATATAATTTCTTTCTAATTGTGAACTTTGCAAAAAGTTAGTTACATAAATTACAAATTTAAGTTCTATATTAAAATTGTACTAGTTTACATCAATTATTGTAAGAATTTCACAGCTTACTAGACAACAACTCAACTTATGAGACCCTGTTTCTAATTAGATGATCGAGACAAGCAGGCTTGCATATTCCTCACCGTGGTGTGGAACCAAATTTCAGTAGGTAAACACTTAAATGAATAAAATGCAGTCAAGTATAATTTATTATTGCTTCTTGAGTTGCTTTTTTTTTTTTTAAATGTAAGTAGGAGGACTCGAACTCGAGACTTTTCACTTACACTCCCTCCCCCGTACCACCCAACCCTCGCCCAGTTGCTAAAATCTTCACACTATCAATTAATCTGAAACAACGTAGACAAATATTTTGAGCTCTTGTACCTATGTTTGAAATACCAGAAAAGCAATAAATGATTGGGCTTTGCTAATCCACCAGAAACTGGTGGATTTCTTATCCAGAAGATGGCATCTTGAATCTTTGGCATTTTGATTGAACAGGCAAGTTAGACCTGCAGTTCCAAATTCTCCACTTTCTTTGTGTTTCTGGCATGTTGGGCACAGGGATAAATTAGTTGAGAGTATTTAACTGGTGGCAGCTAAATTTTGGAGATTTGGCAAGTGATCGATCTTAATTACAATCAAGGAGATGAGAGATTGTGGATGAATTGCGCAAGTTCATCACAGTTTTGCCTGATGCATGTGCTTTCTTTGATTTACCACCGAAAGTGTGAGAAACTGTTGTGTGGAAGTGTGTAGAAATAATTGGTAGTTTTCGAATTTGTTTGATTTACCTTTAGCCTTTACTTTTTTAATAAAAAAAGCTTGTAGAGTTTTGTTCAATCGAGGGGTTATATCATCAATTAGGGTTAATTTCACTTTGTCCCCCGAAACTTTGGACGATTACTCACTTCAGTCCCTAAACTTCAAAATGGGACACTTAAGTCCCTAAACTTATAAAATGGGACACTTAAATCCCTAAACCCTTATAAAATGGGACACTTCGACCACCAACGGCATTCAGGATTTGTTAACAATTTTCCTTAAGTGAGAGGTATTTATAAGTTTAGAGACTTACATGTCCCATTTTGAAGTTTAGGGACTGAAGTGGGTAATCGTCCAAAGTTTGGGGGGACAAAATGGTATTAACATCAATTATGCTGTCATTTATGATACCAAGCAAGAAGATGCTTTTCCTAGCATAATTTTTGTCATGGGGAGTTCAAATAAAGTCTTAATTCTCCCATGAAGTTATAATTTAAACAACCATAATTTTTTTTTTCTATTTCTTAGCTAGTTATCCCTCTCTTTTTAAAAAACGGTCAAGTTTTCAAGTTATACCTTTTTTTTTTGGGCAAAATGTTAAGGACATTACTAGTTCGAGGAGTTTATTTCCAAAATAACCTTCTTTAGGAAAAATATTTCCAGTGTAATGCTCTTTCACAAATTATTACTTTTTTAATCTCTTTTGTGCCTCGTAAACTCTTAGATGTTGTGAGATCTCATGTCAACATACCTCCTCTTTCTTCCAAGGGATAATTTCACAAACCTCCCGAAAGATTTATGACAATTATAATATAGTTAGCTCCCTAAAAAATTATGCATACCTTTCTAGAATGGTAGTTTTAGGTTTTATTTGGCTGATGTAAGGGGAAAAAAAGTCATATTAATGCCTCAAATTTCCCTTAAGGAGTCTTATATTTTAATCAAATTATTCAATGTATATATTTTTGTTTTTCTCCTATTATCAAATAGTCTCGCCTCAGGCCTAAATCATTCCCTCCATATTCCTTTGGAAGAAATGGAACGAGTGAGAGATGGGTCAATTAAAAAGCATTATTAACACTAAAATTTGTGAGACATGGGGATTTGGACTATGGAAAGGATAAGAAAACTTTTAATAGTGAAAAAAAAGGTGGGTTGAAGCTGTTGGAAAGAAGCAGCATAGGGGTAATACAGTACTTTGCAATGGGCAGATTCTTGGTGATACATTTTTCAAGTTTGTTAAGCATTTTATCACTTATTTTTTCCCTTTTTCAAAAAATTATGGCCAGAATTTTTTGCAAAGTTTATGAAGATTGCTACAGTGATTTTGAGTCTCTAAAAAAGCACAATAAGTATAATATTTGAATGTAGAGGTGTGCAATGCGAAATTATCAGAAACCTTGGAAAAGGCTTTTGAAATTATCCTTTATTGTAATACTATTCACTTTTTTCTACCTTGTGATTAAAATTATCAAATGTGGAATCTTATGTTTGTTTCCTTCCTCTTTTTTTTTTTTTTTTGGCTCTGGATACGGATTTGGTACAGTCAGAATGGAGTGTTGATCCCATTTCTAGTATTTGCTACAATCAATTTTTAGACGTTAGCATGAAATAAAAAATATATAATTGATTTAATTACCTTCAAATTTATTATTGAGCATTATATATTTTTACATGTTTTGTTTATTCGTGCTATGCTATTTGTCACTTTATACGAGAAACTTTAACTCTTTTTTCTTACATTATGAATAACTTACGTACTTATTGAAATAATTTGATTATAATATTTTATTATTTTTGAAATATGCATATTTATTTTAAATTTTATAACAGTGTAATCGCTAGTTTACAAAAAAAATAAAATTAAATCACATGAAGTTAAACATTTATATTCTTTCTTTATTATTTTTTTACCATTCATGTCAAATGCAAAAAAAAAAACGAATTCTTACACATTTGCATAGAAGCTTAAAGAATAAAATATCTTAAAATTAGTAAAGAATTTTTTTTAAAAAAATAACCATAATAGTTTGTTAATTATGGTCAATTATTGATTAAACTGACAAAAAGTATACTAATTAGTAATAAAACAAAGTCTCGTGTGACGATAAACTTGACTCAATAATTTTGAACATTTCATGATAAAAGTGGAAAGAATTTCCCTTAAAATTACATGATGTGCAATAAAAAATCGAAATAAAATTTTCAAGGTTTAGGTTTATCAACTCAAAACTCCATACCAAATATGAGAATAGAATATCCAAATCGGAAAGGTCTTTCATCGATAGCTAGGAAGAAGCACAAAAAAAGAGAGAAAAGAAAAAAAAAAAATTGGTTGTGAATTATTACATAGCATGAGATTTGCCGTTTTCCAAATCTATTTGAATTCCCGGATCCCTCGGTCAGAGAAAAAAGAAAAGAAGCAAAAAATAGTACTAATTACTATAATAAACAACTGTTGTCCCCCAAAACAGAAAATTTTTAAAAAAAAATTAAAATATTTAATTATTCAGGGCGTTTACCATGGGAGAAGCTTTAGTTTTGTCCTTGGTTTTACCATTTCTTCTTCTCTTTCAAAGCTCCAAAGCCCTAAGCTTTTAGTCGGACTTAATACAGTCGGAGACGGCCTCCACCTCATCGCTCCCCCACAGCCACCGCCCCCATCGGCACCACCACCACCGCCGCCATTGAGTTGATTTGAATTATCGGAAGTGAGTCTTTCTCTGCTCCCAGCTGCCATTGACCACACCGTCCGGACTTCTTTCTTTGATCGAAAACATTCTCTTTCAATTCAGCTCCTTGGCAACCCTCAGGTTTGTTCGTGTATGTATGTGATTATGTACGACGATTATCAATATTGGGTTTTTAATTTCCGGGAGCGAATTGGATTGAGGATTGAGTATTGGACATGTTTTAATTGTTTATGTTTCATTGAATTGCTGGGTGAGTTGAATTGTTATCAAGGACGAAGCTTTTCTGCGGGTAATATGATTTGTGTTTTGTGAAGTTTTTGTTTTTTCTTCTTTGAATAACTCATTTCTTGATGCCGTCCGTATTAGGAAATTTTTAGCTTCACGTATGGGAAGAGAATTATGTTATGGTCAATAATAGCAATTGTCATTATGGAAGCAGTGATTTTTATTGAATATATTTGCAATGCCTTCCTATAAAAGGTTGTTCTGATGTATCATGGAAATTTTTGGAAAAGAATGACTTAAAATGTACTATCCCTTGGGACATTATTTATGAGGTTTTGGTGTGACAATTAAGATTTGTCCGTAATTAGTTTATCAGTTTGCTAATCTTTAATTGTTTAATGTTATTCTGTAGCATGTTCAACTTTTTTTTGCCTTTGCTTTGGTCCCTTGTGCTTAAGCTTAAGCTCTTGAAGGCCTTTGCTCTTAGCTCAGCTTGCAAATTGCAATAGACACTCATAATGGTGTTAGCTGTCAAAAGCATCTTAGATTAGTATAAGGTGGTAGTGTCTTTGAATGGTGTTACATGTAGGGAGAGATTTTGATAAGATACGGAGGGTTTTATCCTGAAACTGACAACTAGTTATTTTACTCCCTTTAATGTAGAGTTCCTCGAAAATTCTTTTCTTGGAGCTATGTGCTGCTAAAGTGTACTGTGTGTTCCATGAGCACAATGAAATTTTAGAAAACAGCTAGGCTTCCAATATGCTAAGCAACTGCCACATGTCATCGTTGTCCTTCTCTAAATTTAACAAGCTGTTGTGTTTGGTTGGAATTTACTTTGTCATATAAGGCTTCCATCGAAGATTTTCCTGCTGATTCATTTAGGATACAGGAAATGTTGCTTATCCTGTGTACAAAATTTTGCTTCATTCTTACATGTGCTTGGAGATCTACCTAAAAAAACAAAAATGGATATGCTTGGAGGTCTGAAAGCCCTGATATTGAGATTTGGGATTGTGTCCTTCCGTGGTATCAATTAGATACAGAAAGACTAAGCTCTTGTGATATGCTTCTTTAAATTTACTGAATGTTGGTATAGTTCTCTGGCATTATCCCAGTGGTTTGCAATAATTGACAACTGTGGATGTTCTTCCTTAATGGGCATCTCCAACTCAGTGGTTTGTGCTGAGAAAACTATTCAGACTAGCTCCTTTAATGTCTGATTCAACTATTGTCTAAGAGCACAGGCTATCATGAAAATTCAGAAGATCTTCACTATGAAACACTTGCTTCTCTTTGATGACTACTCCTTTTTTCTTTTCTTTTTTTTTTTTTTTAAATTTCCCAATAACGATGATTCTTCACTGAATATATGCCATTCTTTTTTATATTGGGGTTAATTGTCTCGTTCTAAGGGTAGAATTCTTCTTGTCGCCTCCAACCTATTGCTTGAGCCTGAAGCCATTATACATATTTTCCCTTTTTAACCCTATCAGTTTCATATTCTTGCAATCCTTCTTGCCTTCATTTTCAAGCTGTTGTAGCTCTAGAAGAAACAATCAACTTAACCTCTGCTCTGCAAAAGCTTTTTCTCTTCTGCCTCTTGCTGGTGATGTGAAAATGAAGAATTTTCTGCTCTGAGCCCCAGTAAGAGATCTCTTGCATAAAACTTTTGCCAGAGAGCCATGTTTTAAAATCTAAGAGGGGGCTTCCCCGTCGTTGTTAGTCCATGATCCAGCAGTGATTTAAAGGGCTTTAGGTAACCCCACTGACTAGTGGGTTAGTGGATAATAGATATTCTTGTGAGCTAGCGGATATTAGATATTTTCTAACTCTTTTATTTGAGAATAGAAAGTCTTTTGAGAACTTTACTTCCCTCCTGCTCCCAGTGCTTCCATTCCATGGAGCACTTGCATTTTATTGACTTTCTAGGGTTTTGTTACTTTGAAATTCTCTTGTATTACCGTTAGTCCCTCCAAAGTCTCTTTTTCAATTAGCATTTTTTCTTTTAAGGAGCTTTTGTAAATATCACCAGTTTGTCCTTACCTCTTGATTGCCTACCTCTGATTGGTATCAATATTGGAGAATAAAATAAAAAATAGTGAGCCCGAGCAGTAACTCTATAGTATAAAAGAACCTGTAGTCACTAGTCCTTTTATCACTTAAAAAAGCTCTGGTCTTAATGCCTCCTATGACTGCTGTGAAGCCTTTCCTTGGGTTTTTAGAGTGGGTTTTCCCGTTTAACCACAATAATTGCTATGAATAATCAGCTAATAGGAAATAATCTTAAGATGATAATGTATCTACTTGTATTATTTTCAGAATCTGGTTAGGTTAGAGTTAGTTTGCCACCTACATCTTCGTAATGTGCTGACCTGTCTCTTTTTATCCATTTTTTGTAGCTAAGTGTGTTGTTGTCGTGAAGTCTGGAAGATTTGAATTATGTATGAGTAAGATGTGCAGTTCGTAAAATTCCAAATGGTCTTATATATCTAACTCCTATGGCTTGGAGGTTTTTGCAAAGTTATAGCTGGTCCTTTTTATACGAGGCTCCATGTATCAATACATTTAGGAGTGTCTGAAATCTCTCGTCTAAATTGAGTAGTACAACTTTCTGAATGCCAGCTGTTCAATCACCTAAAGAATTGTCATTTCGTTGCTGTAGGATTGAATTGTAATAGATGATGACCTATTGGTTTATCTATATGTGCTTTAGGAGTTTTTGCCATGCACCGTGTAGCGAGTGTAGCGAGTGCAGGGAATACGTCAAGTTCTGTTCGGCCCCGAAAAGAGAAGAGATTGACTTATGTTCTGAATGATGCAGATGACACAAAGGTGAGGCTTAATACCTTGTTAATTCCAAATTCTGAATAATTTAGATGTTTAACTCTATTAATCTGTGGGAATAGGTACTACTTCTGGCAGTTTGTATATTGACTGCATTTTTGAGATTTGAGCAGGAATGGTACTCTTTTCTATGAACCTTATGTGTTCAAAAACCTTAGACTTGTCCTAGAACTACGACTCAATAAAACTGCCATCAATTATGCTTTGGTAGGTTGTGATACATTTTGGATACCCTGTTGTCTATCTATCCATTCTTGGTGTAAATGGAGGAACGTGGTTGGAGCAATGAGTTGTCTTCATTAAATTTGAAATTGTGTTGCAGATAGGTCGATGAGTTGTCAAATATACTTTTCTACTCTTTTTGATGGTTTTCTAGGTATATTTTAATTGTATTGCTGCAATTTTGTTTTTAACATTTTCTTTTTCCTTAAACCATCCAAAGTGACAAATGCTTTCTTTGTTTTTTCTGAAGGTACAAGTAATCAAATCTTGGACTTGCTTCTTAGACATGCTGTTATTTTTGACCTGTTGCATGTATAAGTAATATAGCACGTTCTTAAATTGATTTCGGTGCCCACTTGTTTGACAGGCAATGATATTTTTATGTTCATTACTGCTAGAGGAGCTTGTATGTTATTCTCTTCTATCTTCTTCTCCAGACACTCTATACTGATAGAAATTGATCTTTCAGCACTGTGCAGGTATCAATTGTTTGGCTGTGCTAAAACCTACAGTGCCTGATGGGCTTGACCACCTCTTCACTGGGAGTCGCGATGGCACATTAAAGAAATGGGAACTGACTGAAGATGGTGCTACCTGCTCCACTACTTTTGAATCACATGTTGATTGGGTAAGTCATCATTTTGTGTTAAATGTTATATATTTATGTAATTTAAATTCTTCAACGATTGATGCTGGCAGGATTAATTTGGAAACCAGCTGAGCTGCTTTAAAGTGATTCATTTGTTTTTAGTTGACAGGATTGTTTCCTGTGTTTCCATCTTGTGTTCTTCATTTTGAATTTTGAGGTAGTGTTGGTTGGGAGAGGATGAAGGGAATTTGTTTAACCCAGATCCTCCAAGAAACAAGACCTGGAGATTTTGTTTGATATTAATAATCGTCCCATCATTTTTCTGTGTTCTGAGTGTTGCTTATAATGTTCAAATGTTTATTGCTCCTGCAGGTCAATGATGCTGTCCTTGTAGGTGGAAACACACTTGTGTCCTGCTCCTCAGATACAACTGTTAAGGTATAGATGCCATCAGCTTTCTGTTCTAATACATGAACAAATAACGTATATGTGTATTCTACTCACCCTTTGTTTTTTGGCTATGCTGTGCTTATCAGGCCTGGAATTGCTTGTCTGATGGAACATGTGTGAGGACCCTTCGTCAGCACACTGACTATGTCACTTGCCTTGCCGCTGCAGAAAAAAATGTAATCTATCTTCACCACATTTTCTCCCTTTGTTGATAATTAGAAGTTCAATATATTTTCACATCTCAACTCCATTGGTAATTAGTGTTGAATGGAGCTCACTGAACATAGATTGTGTTGCACTGCTGTCAGATTCTGATTCTTCTTTTTCTTTTTCATGTTTTTTGATTAACGTGACCACAGAGCAATATTGTTGCCTCCGGTGGGTTAGGTGGAGAAGTATTCATATGGGATCTTGAAACTGCACTTGCTCCACATTCTAAGTCAAGCGATGCAACTGAAGATGACTGTTCAAATGGAGTCTGTGGGTCGGGAAGTTCCTTGCCAGTTAGTCTTCGACCCATTAACTCAAGCAATAGCATTTCCTTACACACAACTCAGTCTCAAGGATATGTTCCTATTGCTGCCAAAGGCCATAAAGAGTCAGTTTATGCATTGGCCATGAATGAAAGTGGAACACTTCTTGTTTCTGGTGGAACTGAGAAGGTATATGTTATATGATAGGTTATTTTTTTGTCTTTCAGTTTGTTAGTGTTTTCCCCCCTTTTGGGCAATTGTTTGTTTTGATTAAAGGAATTTATTAAATTTTTACTAACATAAGTGTCATTTCAATTGTCCAGTAGCTGATGTAATTTCATTTTTGCGTCAAATCCACAAATTTGTTGTAGGTTGTGCGTGTTTGGGACCCAAGGACTGGTTCGAAGACCATGAAACTTAGAGGACACACAGATAATATTAGGACGCTGCTGTTAGATTCTACTGGCAGGTTTGTCTTATAAAGAAATTTTTTGGTGCTTTCTAATTCTATGAAAGGGTTTTTAAGACAGTTAAAATTTCATGTCAAGAGTT
>NC_040036.1:68670934-68774669 GCF_003713205.1 Coffea eugenioides
AGTGAGAGGTTGGATTAAGTTCATTGGTGCAAATGAAATTTGGTTAGGGATTGTGGTTGATGATTGTTAAATTTGGTATTGACTTGGGAGGGGAATTTCGGACCATTTGTAGGCCATTTAGATGTTAGTATATGTGTGTTTATTTGGTACAAAAGTGGTTGAAAAACCTGCATAAGAACCATGAAAACGAACCATATGTTTGCGACATTTGAAACCGGCAAAATGGGTAAACAGGGCAACCCAGAACCTGAATTTGAGCTCCATTTTTCTTAATGTTCCGTGCTGATTCAGAAGTTTCGTAAAACATGAAAGTCGTAACCCCTTGAGTCCTGAGTATGCCTGAAAAATTTCAGGTCAATCGGATTAGCGTAGCCTGAGTTATCGACGAAATGCTCAAGCCTGTTTTGACCCTCTGGTTCTACGCGTTTTCTGATTCTGTTTCTGCCCATGACTTTTCGATTTTTATAGAGTTCGATCTGGGTGCCGACTCCTTCATAAGAAGTTTAGATCTTGATCTCAGCTTCGAAACGGTATAAAGTACGTCGAAAACCGAGTTCCGTAGCTCCGGTTATGATCAAAACAATATCGCTCGTCAGAACTGCCTTGTATTTGGACAGTTCTGACGGGTACTTTGGCACTCGAATTTTGTTTTGTTCTGAATAGATTCAGGTCTTGGCCAAAACATGAAAGTTTTAGCCTTATGTCTCAGCTTTCTAATGCCTTTGGAATTTCTTAATTTCGATTTCTGAGCCGTGAGTTACGGCCTTGTAAACAGGGCCTGTTTGGTAACTCGCAATGAAACAGCTGGAACTGTTTCACGCAATTTTCACCTATACTCATTGAGATCTGGGTTGCGATGTCTTCATGAACATTGTAGCCCTTCCTCTTAGCTTCGTAACGGTACCTCATGTACCTTGATCCGATATTCCTAGCCTAAATTTTGACCAAAACGGTTTGAGATGGCCGACTTGGCCATTTCCGTTTGCCGTTCTGCGCGGACGTGTGCGGCCGTTTTGCCGTTTCCGCACTTGCGCGTGCCAATTTTGCCGTTTGGCTTATTTCAAGTACGTTAGTTGCCGTTTGTGATATATTGTGACATAATCTTCGATTTCAGACAGTGGTGAGCTAGGCGGTGCCGGTGGGGCCCACTACTAGCCAACACACAAAGTGAATTCCGCCTTTATACTACTTTTGGTATTTTGAGTAAGTATTCAGGCCGCTCTTATGTGTTAGTTGTTTATGTGTTTCGTTATGTGTAAAAAGGGTACCTAGGCGAGGGTGTACTTTATCGCACTCGATCTAGACCCTAATTTACGCACCAATTTGTACATGACATATGTATGTGAGAAATTTTGGAACAAAAACCCTTGAGCTTGTGGCTCGGGGTGACTTTTGAATACTTTTGTGAATTTTGTGAGTTTGCGGTTGAACTCAATACCTAGATGGACTATTCGAGCCGGTTAGGGCTTGGTCGAAGCCAGTCCAACTTGGTTTGAGGTCACCAAGTTTGTGACCCGAGCTTATGATTAAAGCTCAAGTTTGTGATTTCGTTCGCCTGGGCAAGTTTGTGAGGTGACTGGCCAGTGAGGGTGATAAGGTGTCGGTGGGTGTACAAGTGAAGTTCTACGGACCTTATTTATGGTCGACGGAGTGTCGACAGGAGATCAAGCATGGCAAATGAATTGGCTTTGGAGCCACCCGTATCCTTATTATGTGATATTACTTTTCTGCTTTTGCTTTACTCTTACTGTGTAAATGTTGCTACGTGAAATTTACGCTTTTGCCCCTGTTTACTTACTAAGCTTTTAGCTTACCCCATTCCGTTTGTTTTCCTTAGCAGGGGCCGACGCGGGTACGTTTGGGGCTCATACACTAGTTTAGTAGATTGGCTTGTAATAGTTGAACTTTTAGGATGTTTGTTTTTATTCTGGTGGTTTGTATTAGGACCCTTCTTAGGGTCTCCCTTTTGGTTTTGGTTGTAAGTATACGGATGTAATAGTAAGAGCAGGTACTTTTGGAGAATGTAATTATAACTCTTTTGGGATTGTATATAGTATGTATAGTACTCTTTTGGATTTTCTGGCTTTTATTGCTTTAAGTTTTGAGTCCTGGCGCGAGGTAGGCAGGCGGCCCGCCGATACCCTTGGGTTCGCCCTTGGGAGAAGTGGGGTCGTCACAGTTGGTATCAGAGCGCCTAGGTTAGAGGACTTGGGCAATTGTGGGACATACGCGATAGGCATTAGGCATATTGGATTCTTTTAAGTTGAATGATATCTTTTAAGTTGAAATGCCGGTTAACTGACGACTTAATGTTTTGTAGGTATGGACCCAGGCAGTTCGAGTAGGAGGGGCCCAGAGGATCGACCGCTGCGTAAGCGGGCTATCCGTTATCGACAGAGGCTGGGAGAGCCTTACACTTTGTACTCCCCCTTCGGCCAGGTGTCGCGCCGACCCTGCGCGTGTTGGTATACTTACGGCTATCCCGACGAGATAGTCTTAGCATTGGATGATGAGCGTTATCACCTCGACAGGACGGTCGAGACTCTGAGGAAGCAGCTTGAGAAGGCTAGACAGTTTAGCCGCTGGCAGGCGTTACGCGTTAGGGACCTGGAGCGGGACCTCCGGGACACACACCAGCACCTCTTCTCTTTGAAGAGGCAGCTTAGGGAGAGGGCCCGGAGTATCACGTTTGACTGCGGGGTCTTGCTAGATATGGCCGCGGAGGCACCCCCGCGAGCTACTGGGCCGGAGCAGATAGGCGAGATTGGTACTTTAGGTTCCGTTGGGGACCAGGGCCCTAGGGGAGGCGTTTAGGGTCGCTTTCGTCTTTTGCTTAGCTGGTAGATTCCTTTTGTTAAAACTGGCATGACCACTTTCTTTCTTTATTTGGTTGGCCGACTAGATCTTGGAGCCGGAGTGTTCATGTGTACATTGGGTTTTGTACCGACTGGAGGTCGGTAATCTGTAAATCTTTTGGTGTGATTTTGTATATCTATGTATATATTTGAGTAGCATTTTGAATTTATCCTTTGTGTGTCTTTTGTTCGTACGCTTTACGTCCGTACTTTTGCTCATAGTCCGGATAATAAGTTTATGTGTAATGTTACGATCTATAGACGTTTGCACTTAAATGGCCTCCGGTACGCTTTGAAGGTACGCTTTGACCAACGAATTAATTTCGAGGACGAAATTGTCCTAAGTGGGGGAGATTGTGAGGACCCAGACCGTTCATAAGTTGATATTAGGGTTAGGGCTAAGAAGAAAACCCTAATTTATGAGTAAATATAGTTCTTAGATGATTTTTCTAGTATTGGTTAGTTTTTGAGAAATTAAGAACGTATATCGGATGTGGGACCCACTAGTGTGGGAAGGTATAGGATTTAATCCATTTGGTATAGGTTAATTAATTTTAAGAAGGTTAGAAACCCTAAGTGAGCAAAATCCCTAATGTTATGATTTATTAGAAGTTTTAAGTGGGTTTAAACCTAATTTTGTCCTTGACAAAAAAGTTATTGTTTAACTACTTTTATGTGGGATAAAGTATGCTTAAGTGTAAGTGACTAAGATGAGAAAGTGATTAGTGAAATAATTAAGCGTGATGATATGTTTTAGATTAGATTAAGTTATGACTTATGGAGTAAATTGAAAGGTTATCAAATGTTTGAGGGAAAATGTATATGAAAGAGAAAGTTGAAGTGCAAGGGTGAAAACAACAAATAAAGCATTTTTGTGATTGGTTAGCTATAAGAAATATCTCCCAAAGCTTTGACTATATGTTGTCTTACAACTTATAAGAAACAAGAGAAAACAAAACTAAGAAAAAAAGAAAGGAAGAGCCGAGAGAGAGAGTGAGAGCCGTGAGAAGAGAAGAAAAAAGAAAGCTTGCTTTGGTGCATCATTTTTGTTCTTCAATCTTGAGTTTGGATCTTGGAGAAACAACTTGAGCACTTGATTGTTGTGGGTGATCATCTACAAAGCTTGAATCAAAGGTAAGAAAGTCTATTTGAAGACTTAAGTTGATTATTGTTTGATGAACTAGTGGTTATTTTGGCATAGGACCCTAGTTGTGCTTGATTGTGGTACCTCTTATGCCTATCACATGTTTTTATGGAGTACTTTGGTTAATTTTAGTGTTATTTGGTTGCTGAAAATTCGGCCAAGAAGAGGAAAGAATTTGGGTTTCTTGCTAATGCTTTCCTTACTTGTTTTAGTTGAGAAATGGACTTGTAGTGGTTATGTTTGATGAATTGCCTCACTTGATTTGGTTGGTTACTTGCAAAAAGCTGATTTGGGTTAAGAAACCCTAAACTCCATTAGGCTAATTTAGCTCAGCTTATGGTTAGTGAGATAGAGTTTGGTTAGTGAGAGGTTGGATTAAGTTCATTGGTGCAAATGAAATTTGGTTAGGGATTGTGGTTGATGATTGTTAAATTTGGTATTGACTTGGGAGGGGAATTTCGGACCATTTGTAGGCCATTTAGATGTTAGTATATGTGTGTTTATTTGGTACAAAAGTGGTTGAAAAACCTGCATAAGAACCATGAAAACGAACCATATGTTTGCGACATTTGAAACCGGCAAAATGGGTAAACAGGGCAACCCAGAACCTGAATTTGAGCTCCATTTTTCTTAATGTTCCGTGCTGATTCAGAAGTTTCGTAAAACATGAAAGTCGTAGCCCCTTGAGTCCTGAGTATGCCTGAAAAATTTCAGGTCAATCGGATTAGCGTAGCCTGAGTTATCGACGAAATGCTCAAGCCTGTTTTGACCCTCTGGTTCTACGCGTTTTCTGATTCTGTTTCTGCCCATGACTTTTCGATTTTTATAGAGTTCGATCTGGGTGCCGACTCCTTCATAAGAAGTTTAGATCTTGATCTCAGCTTCGAAACGGTATAAAGTACGTCGAAAACCGAGTTCCGTAGCTCCGGTTATGATCAAAACAATATCGCTCGTCAGAACTGCCTTGTATTTGGACAGTTCTGACGGGTACTTTGGCACTCGAATTTTGTTTTGTTCTGAATAGATTCAGGTCTTGGCCAAAACATGAAAGTTGTAGCCTTATGTCTCAGCTTTCTAATGCCTTTGGAATTTCTTAATTTCGATTTCTGAGCCGTGAGTTACGGCCTTGCAAACAGGGCCTGTTTGGTAACTCGCAATGAAACAGCTGGAACTGTTTCACGCAATGGGTTGCGATGTCTTCATGAACATTGTAGCCCTTCCTCTTAGCTTCGTAACGGTACCTCATGTACCTTGATCCGATATTCCTAGCCTAAATTTTGACCAAAACGGTTTGAGATGGCCGACTTGGCCATTTCCGTTTGCCGTTCTGCGCGGACGTGTGCGGCCGTTTTGCCGTTTCCGCACTTGCGCGTGCCAATTTTGCCGTTTGGCTTATTTCAAGTACGTTAGTTGCCGTTTGTGATATATTGTGACATAATCTTCGATTTCAGACAGTGGTGAGCTAGGCGGTGCCGGTGGGGCCCACTACTAGCCAACACACAAAGTGAATTCCGCCTTTATACTACTTTTGGTATTTTGAGTAAGTATTCAGGCCGCTCTTATGTGTTAGTTGTTTATGTGTTTCGTTATGTGTAAAAAGGGTACCTAGACGAGGGTGTACTTTATCGCACTCGATCTAGACCCTAATTTACGCACCAATTTGTACATGACATATGTATGTGAGAAATTTTGGAACAAAAACCCTTGAGCTTGTGGCTCGGGGTGACTTTTGAATACTTTTGTGAATTTTGTGAGTTTGCGGTTGAACTCAATACCTAGATGGACTATTCGAGCCGGTTAGGGCTTGGTCGAAGTCAGTCCAACTTGGTTTGAGGTCACCAAGTTTGTGACCCGAGCTTATGATTAAAGCTCAAGTTTGTGATTTCGTTCGCCTGGGCAAGTTTGTGAGGTGACTGGCCAGTGAGGGTGATAAGGTGTCGGTGGGTGTACAAGTGAAGTTCTACGGACCTTATTTATGGTCGACGGAGTGTCGACAGGAGATCAAGCATGGCAAATGAATTGGCTTTGGAGCCACCCGTATCCTTATTATGTGATGTTACTTTTCTGCTTTTGCTTTACTCTTACTGTGTAAATGTTGCTACGTGAAATTTACGCTTTTGCCCCTGTTTACTTACTAAGCTTTTAGCTTACCCCATTCCGTTTGTTTTCCTTAGCAGGGGCCGACGCGGGTACGTTTGGGGCTCATACACTAGTTTAGTAGATTGGCTTGTAATAGTTGAACTTTTAGGATGTTTGTTTTTATTCTGGTGGTTTGTATTAGGACCCTTCTTAGGGTCTCCCTTTTGGTTTTGGTTGTAAGTATACGGATGTAATAGTAAGAGCAGGTACTTTTGGAGAATGTAATTATAACTCTTTTGGGATTGTATATAGTATGTATAGTACTCTTTGGATTTTCTGGCTTTTATTGCTTTAAGTTTTGAGTCCTGGCGCGAGGTAGGCAGGCGGCCCGCCGATACCCTTGGGTTCGCCCTTGGGAGAAGTGGGGTCGTCACAGTTGGTATCAGAGCGCCTAGGTTAGAGGACTTGGGCAATTGTGGGACATACGCGATAGGCATTAGGCATATTGGATTCTTTTAAGTTGAATGATATCTTTTAAGTTGAAATGCCGGTTGACTGCCGACTTAATGTTTTGTAGGTATGGACCCAGGCAGTTCGAGTAGGAGGGGCCCAGAGGATCGACCGCTGCGTAAGCGGGCTATCCGTTATCGACAGAGGCTGGGAGAGCCTTACACTTTGTACTCCCCCTTCGGCCAGGTGTCGCGCCGACCCTGCGCGTGTTGGTATACTTACGGCTATCCCGACGAGATAGTCTTAGCATTGGATGATGAGCGTTATCACCTCGACAGGACGGTCGAGACTCTGAGGAAGCAGCTTGAGGAGGCTAGACAGTTTAGCCGCTGGCAGGCGTTACGCGTTAGGGACCTGGAGCGGGACCTCCGGGACACACACCAGCACCTCTTCTCTTTGAAGAGGCAGCTTAGGGAGAGGGCCCGGAGTATCACGTTTGACTGCGGGGTCTTGCTAGATATGGCCGCGGAGGCACCCCCGCGAGCTACTGGGCCGGAGCAGATAGGCGAGATTGGTACTTTAGGTTCCGTTGGGGACCAGGGCCCTAGGGGAGGCGTTTAGGGTCGCTTTCGTCTTTTGCTTAGCTGGTAGATTCCTTTTGTTAAAACTGGCATGACCACTTTCTTTCTTTATTTGGTTGGCCGACTAGATCTTGGAGCCGGAGTGTTCATGTGTACATTGGGTTTTGTACCGACTGGAGGTCGGTAATCTGTAAATCTTTTGGTGTGATTTTGTATATCTATGTATATATTTGAGTAGCATTTTGAATTTATCCTTTGTGTGTCTTTTGTTCGTACGCTTTACGTCCGTACTTTTGCTCATAGTCCGGATAATAAGTTTATGTGTAATGTTACGATCTATAGACGTTTGCACTTAAATGGCCTCCGGTACGCTTTGAAGGTACGCTTTGACCAACGAATTAATTTCGAGGACGAAATTGTCCTAAGTGGGGGAGATTGTGAGGACCCAGACCGTTCATAAGTTGATATTAGGGTTAGGGCTAAGAAGAAAACCCTAATTTATGAGTAAATATAGTTCTTAGATGATTTTTCTAGTATTGGTTAGTTTTTGAGAAATTAAGAACGTATATCGGATGTGGGACCCACTAGTGTGGGAAGGTATAGGATTTAATCCATTTGGTATAGGTTAATTAATTTTAAGAAGGTTAGAAACCCTAAGTGAGCAAAATCCCTAATGTTATGATTTATTAGAAGTTTTAAGTGGGTTTAAACCTAATTTTGTCCTTGACAAAAAAGTTATTGTTTAACTACTTTTATGTGGGATAAAGTTTTAAGATGAGAAAGTGATTAGTGAAATAATTAAGCGTGATTATATGTTTTAGATTAGATTAAGTTATGACTTATGGAGTAAATTGAAAGGTTATCAAATGTTTGAGGGAAAATGTATATGAAAGAGAAAGTTGAAGTGCAAGGGTGAAAACAACAAATAAAGCATTTTTGTGATTGGTTAGCTATAAGAAATATCTCCCAAAGCTTTGACTATATGTTGTCTTACAACTTATAAGAAACAAGAGAAAACAAAACTAAGAAAAAAAGAAAGGAAGAGCCGAGAGAGAGAGTGAGAGCCGTGAGAAGAGAAGAAAAAAGAAAGCTTGCTTTGGTGCATCATTTTTGTTCTTCAATCTTGAGTTTGGACCTTGGAGAAACAACTTGAGCACTTGATTGTTGTGGGTGATCATCTACAAAGCTTGAATCAAAGGTAAGAAAGTCTATTTGAAGACTTAAGTTGATTATTGTTTGATGAACTAGTGGTTATTTTGGCATAGGACCCTAGTTGTGCTTGATTGTGGTACCTCTTATGCCTATCACATGTTTTTATGGAGTACTTTGGTTAATTTTAGTGTTATTTGGTTGCTGAAAATTCGGCCAAGAAGAGGAAAGAATTTGGGTTTCTTGCTAATGCTTTCCTTACTTGTTTTAGTTGAGAAATGGACTTGTAGTGGTTATGTTTGATGAATTGCCTCACTTGATTTGGTTGGTTACTTGCAAAAAGCTGATTTGGGTTAAGAAACCCTAAACTCCATTAGGCTAATTTAGCTTAGCTTATGGTTAGTGAGATAGAGTTTGGTTAGTGAGAGGTTGGATTAAGTTCATTGGTGCAAATGAAATTTGGTTAGGGATTGTGGTTGATGATTGTTAAATTTGGTATTGACTTGGGAGGGGAATTTCGGACCATTTGTAGGCCATTTAGATGTTAGTATATGTGTGTTTATTTGGTACAAAAGTGGTTGAAAAACCTGCATAAGAACCATGAAAACGAACCATATGTTTGCGACATTTGAAACCGGCAAAATGGGTAAACAGGGCAACCCAGAACCTGAATTTGAGCTCCATTTTTCTTAATGTTCCGTGCTGATTCAGAAGTTTCGTAAAACATGAAAGTCGTAGCCCCTTGAGTCCTGAGTATGCCTGAAAAATTTCAGGTCAATCGGATTAGCGTAGCCTGAGTTATCGACGAAATGCTCAAGCCTGTTTTGACCCTCTGGTTCTACGCGTTTTCTGATTCTGTTTCTGCCCATGACTTTTCGATTTTTATAGAGTTCGATCTGGGTGCCGACTCCTTCATAAGAAGTTTAGATCTTGATCTCAGCTTCGAAACGGTATAAAGTACGTCGAAAACCGAGTTCCGTAGCTCCGGTTATGATCAAAACAATATCGCTCGTCAGAACTGCCTTGTATTTGGACAGTTCTGACGGGTACTTTGGCACTCGAATTTTGTTTTGTTCTGAATAGATTCAGGTCTTGGCCAAAACATGAAAGTTTTAGCCTTATGTCTCAGCTTTCTAATGCCTTTGGAATTTCTTAATTTCGATTTCTGAGCCGTGAGTTACGGCCTTGCAAACAGGGCCTGTTTGGTAACTCGCAATGAAACAGCTGGAACTGTTTCACGCAATTTTCACCTATACCCATTGAGATCTGGGTTGCGATGTCTTCATGAACATTGTAGCCCTTCCTCTTAGCTTCGTAACGGTACCTCATGTACCTTGATCCGATATTCCTAGCCTAAATTTTGACCAAAACGGTTTGAGATGGCCGACTTGGCCATTTCCGTTTGCCGTTCTGCGCGGACGTGTGCGGCCGTTTTGCCGTTTCCGCACTTGCGCGTGCCAATTTTGCCGTTTGGCTTATTTCAAGTACGTTAGTTGCCGTTTGTGATATATTGTGACATAATCTTCGATTTCAGACAGTGGTGAGCTAGGCGGTGCCGGTGGGGCCCACTACTAGCCAACACACAAAGTGAATTCCGCCTTTATACTACTTTTGGTATTTTGAGTAAGTATTCAGGCCGCTCTTATGTGTTAGTTGTTTATGTGTTTCGTTATGTGTAAAAAGGGTACCTAGGCGAGGGTGTACTTTATCGCACTCGATCTAGACCCTAATTTACGCACCAATTTGTACATGACATATGTATGTGAGAAATTTTGGAACAAAAACCCTTGAGCTTGTGGCTCGGGGTGACTTTTGAATACTTTTGTGAATTTTGTGAGTTTGCGGTTGAACTCAATACCTAGATGGACTATTCGAGCCGGTTAGGGCTTGGTCGAAGTCAGTCCAACTTGGTTTGAGGTCACCAAGTTTGTGACCCGAGCTTATGATTAAAGCTCAAGTTTGTGATTTCGTTCGCCTGGGCAAGTTTGTGAGGTGACTGGCCAGTGAGGGTGATAAGGTGTCGGTGGGTGTACAAGTGAAGTTCTACGGACCTTATTTATGGTCGACGGAGTGTCGACAGGAGATCAAGCATGGCAAATGAATTGGCTTTGGAGCCACCCGTATCCTTATTATGTGATGTTACTTTTCTGCTTTTGCTTTACTCTTACTGTGTAAATGTTGCTACGTGAAATTTACGCTTTTGCCCCTGTTTACTTACTAAGCTTTTAGCTTACCCCATTCCGTTTGTTTTCCTTAGCAGGGGCCGACGCGGGTACGTTTGGGGCTCATACACTAGTTTAGTAGATTGGCTTGTAATAGTTGAACTTTTAGGATGTTTGTTTTTATTCTGGTGGTTTGTATTAGGACCCTTCTTAGGGTCTCCCTTTTGGTTTTGGTTGTAAGTATACGGATGTAATAGTAAGAGCAGGTACTTTTGGAGAATGTAATTATAACTCTTTTGGGATTGTATATAGTATGTATAGTACTCTTTTGGATTTTCTGGCTTTTATTGCTTTAAGTTTTGAGTCCTGGCGCTCGTTAGGCAGGCGGCCCGCCGATACCCTTGGGTTCGCCCTTGGGAGAAGTGGGGTCGTCACAATCTCGAATTGCCATATCGGATCCCCTCGGACAATGTACTTTCCATGTTCAAACACGGGACCCTCGTCCATTCCTCCTAAAATCTCAGACAATGACTGTCTTGTTAGAACTATACGTGCACCTTTAACATAACTCTCTAGTTCGATGGAACTGACAATTCGTTTGTTCGAGATGTTAGCATAGAATTGTCGCACCAAATTCGGGAAATACCGTCGAGGTAAATTCAACATACAGCCCCAACCCATTGTTTCAAACTTTTCACGAAAATGATATATGCCATCAAACCCTGGATCAAGGTTGACTTCAACTAGAATCGTATTTTTAGCCCGAACGACATACCAATCTTGATTTTCAACACAACTGAACCTAGATGCATCAAAGTTGGGGACTTGACTGGTGCTACCACCAAAAAAATGGTCTCAATTCCTCTTGGCCACAACTGTTTTTCTAGTCCTAGGTGGCATTTTTTCCTATTTTTGAGTTTACAACGCTGTTTTCCTGACCAAATCAGGCAAAACCAACATCCAATTTATGTAATTTATTACACATATTAGTCCCAGACCATAGATAAATTTGCATCTCACTCAATTAAGCAGCTGAAAATAACAAAAGGCAAAGTTTGATCTTGACTTGACACACATGCATTATTGGGCAACGAATGTTACATCAGCTTGCATTACAAGACATCTAGGAATAACGATTATTTTTGGAGGGATTATGTTATTCTGTCATCACAGATATTCGAACCATATGGGTTTGCGATTCCTCTCAGATTACATACTGGTCCATAGCTATTTCATCTAAATTTAAATTTATTTAACATGACATTTCATCAACTTTGGCAGGGAAACACTTTACTTTAATCCATAAATTGGGGTTCGAATTCGTCCCCCGCAATAATTAGCCATAACCCTAACCATATTAAGAAGGAACATGGTAGGACGTGTTCCCTGAAAGTTATTAAGCAAAAATATGAAAGACAGAAAAGAAAGTATGGGCCTCAGTGAACTTACCCCCGCGCGCCAGCAGAGCAATGAACCTGGTGTGCGCACCGGTTCGGCAGCGACGAATCGGAGATGAGCGATGCATCCCTGATAATGCCGAAGTGAGGCCTTTCGGCCGCAGGAGTATTTGGACGGAGCAATAGTCGTTGAGTGCAGCGGCCAATATGGTGTATTTGAAAGTGCAATTCAGCCCTACCTTAAGATACACAAATAGAAGTGAAGGGGTTCCAGAAATATGAACATTCAATTATTGTTAAAAACAGAACACCGGCGCCGGTCTTACATGGATCTTATCGCCGATGTTATACTGCTGGAAAAAATGAACCTAGTAGCAGCTGTAGAACAGTTGACTATTATTATCAAACAAAGATCGGTCGAAAAAACACCGGCGCCGGTGTTTGTTCTCAAAGTTTGGGCCTCATTTTCGCCAACCAGATGCACACCGGTGCAGGCCCAAATGAAAACACCGGCGCCGGTGTTTGTGTAACCAAGGTCGTTACGTTTGCGAACCAGACAAACACCGGCGTCCCCAATCTATAAAACTCCGGCGCCGGTATCTGTCTGCCCTCTAGGAGGCCGATTGTTATATGATTTGTTAGCCTAACTCGAATTAGTCTTGTGTTAACTGGCGCTGGTGTTTGTAGGGGTTTGCCCTAGTTTTGACCATTCAAAACTTCTAAACCACGAACATCCAATTACCAAAATCTATTCAAATAAGTAGGATTGCCAACACAATGCCTAGTTTATATCTATCTATATAACACAACCAATAGAGCAACACTCTAAGTAAAGCGTTATTAGAAACACTCTCCATACAGACTTAAAATATTCCTTCTGTTATAGCAATTTCTCACAATACATACTTTTATATGCAAAAGCACAACGAACCAGAACAGTTCGTTTAGGACACAGAACCAGCAAGTTCTCATGAGTTTACATTGCACTGCAGTCTTGCATAAATACACTAGATGTACGGCCATTTTCATTTTCAAAAAAAACTACTAGCAGTCATAGATAAAAGCATTAGTAAGAATAGCAAGCATTTTCTAATTTTGGGCGTAATGAAATTTTGCCACCGGAGTAACTATATTCTCCCATTCCGGTGGTCGTACATATGATCAGTTATGGCCATCCGAAAAGTATTTCAATCGCGCTGTGCCGCAGCAGATAAGTCAATTTGCTGAGGTTGTGCATCGGGATCTGCATTTAAGTCTTCATCTTCGCAGGATTCCCTTGCAAACAATTCATCATGTGGATGCTCATCCCTAATGAAGTTATGTAATACACAACAGGCAATTACCAATTCTACTTGTCTACTCATCAAATAGTTTGGCATTGGCCCTTTCAAGATCGGGAATCTAGCCTTTAGCACTCCGAAGGTCTACTCAACGACATTGCGAAGTTGTGAATGCCGATGATTGAAAGCTCATACTTGCCTCTTGGTCCTCCTGCTCCCCCGCCGAACTGATCTCGTTGGTATCTGTGGCCCTTATGCGGGGCCAAAAAATCAGGCATATTCTTATACGCCGAGTCCACAAGATAGTATTTACCTAGTTGAGAACATAGACAAAAGCAAACCCTATTAATTAGGCCAAGAGAGCTTACACAATCAAGAGTAATGACCAGTTTGATACTTGTAAAATCAAACAAATTGTGAAGGCTAACTTAACCTGTAGGAGGCATTGGAAATGAATAATCAGGAGACAGAACAGCATGTTGAAAAACTATAGCGTCATGTGCACTCCCTTTAACACCAGAAAAATTATAAGTGAAGCGCATGTCGTGGTCACAAGCAGCTAGCACATTCTGTGAAATTTCGCCCTTTCTACTACAAAAAGCACGTTACCGAGTCAATGGCGCAGAGGCGAAAATCAGAGTGCTGTCAATAGCACCAACACAGTCCTATTGTTTGAGCAAAGTTAAGTGTATAGTAGTATTAAAAGCGGGCAATTACCAAATGCATCCCTATCAACTGAAATTGTAGCCAAAAGAACGGGTAAATATGATGGGACAATTAGATGTGTTTACCTTAAACCATGGATAGAAGGTGTTGCTGCTGTATATCTTGGGATACACAGCAGTCTCGTCCCTCGGCCTTATCAGAATCGGGGCTAAACGCACAATAGCTTGCAACGCCTCCTTAATATTCCTGTGGATCGTTTCAGTGGAGTGCTGAAATCTCTCGGCAAGATTTCAGTGCCGTTCATCATGGCTAATACAATGTAAAGCCATGTGTATAGCCTCTTCAGCTTGAACTTTTTTATGATAATCTTGTTTAATGAAATTTCCTGCTTGTAAGATTTCACATAGCTTTAAGAAAGAAGGAACATCCATCCTTATGGCATTTTGCATTGTATCATGATGTCCTGCTTTAAGTTCATCGATCCAGTCTTTTCCAATTTGTGCAGAGTCATGACAAATTCGCTTTCGCCAACCACACCAGTTACTGTGTAACGTAGATTCAAAGGTGCATTCACACCAAACAAAGCTAAGAAATCAAGTTCTTCATCATCTGACGATGAATCACCATGTTGTGGTTCAAGGGCATTCTGCATTGTGGCTTTTACCTGCAAACGATATGGTCTCCAGTTAAGGATACAAAGTTGGTCCTAGTGCCTTGGAAGTTTGAAGAGTTAAAGGATATCCAGCCGAGAGAGAGAAAAGAAGATATATTTGGGTGAACAAAGAAGGCGCAAATGAAAACCAAGTTCACAAAACAAAACTCAATGCCAGAAAAATAGGCAGCTATTGATAAAAGCGGAGAAAACTAAAAATGTAACATCAGTTTTGACCTACAAAGCAATGAAGTACAAGTTCGGACAACATCTAAGTATGACTAATCCCTAATATAACACGAAATTCGTTCTGCATAAACATACAACAACCTATGTTAAAATTGACCAAGTGCTCTCAAGTAGAAGGTGAACGGGTCTGGGAAGAACAACATGACTTGTTAGATTAACAACCTATCACATTACAGGCTATTAATCCATGAAATCCTCTGGGCAGCGGACATTGCTATAAACATCTGCCTCCATACATCTTCTTTAAAGAAAGCGTATGCCTTATTGGCCTGGCCGGGAAGGAGGAATGTTTCCAATTTGTCCACTTCTTGTACACAGTTGGCGACGGAGTACTGAGAATTGGGGTCAGGAGAATTATATGATCTAGACTTACTGGAGTAGTATTCACGCTTTGCCTTAGCTACAAGGCCAAACTCCTCGTAAGCACGATCATATGTTTCATCACGCTTTCTCTTCTCAGACAAAGACCTTGAACCCTCTTACAAAGAAGAGGTATCTCGACTATTCTTATGCTTCCTCTTCTGGGCACCCCGGCATTGTGGCTCCTCGTCAGAGACCGCTTTGCAGTTCTTAGCATCTACATCAACTGGCGTTTCCAACCCTGGCGCAGACCCCTCTGTACCTATTGTACAGTTACCCTCCTTTCTATCATAGTTCATTTGCTTTGATCAAGCCTCTTCCCCAGTTAGAGGTGGGTCATTCGAAGACTGGCCGTAAGTTCCTAGGGCGCCAATATCTTCGAAAAATTCAACCAAATTCCAGTAATGGTCGCTGGGCCAATTCTTGATAAGACTTGTGTCTTTGTCCTACACAAAATATGCAACAGCCTTAGCTTGAATGTGAATGAAACAAATTAAGACGTTTCTGGATGCGACAATTGTAAGGAGTATTAGATAATTGGATTGACTAAGTATAAATCCCTAACCTGGCCGTAGTATCTCCAAACATAATCTGGTGCAGCAAAGCACTTTAATGTTTCATTCCACCCTACGCCAGTTTGGCCCCCAATTTCCTTGAATAGCCGTGCAACCCTCATGAAACTGTAGTACTTCCTTTTCACTTGTTCATAATCGTATGACTTATGGCTAAACCTCAAGTTCAGCCTATTCCACACATCCTCAAACACACAGGCATTTATGTTATTTTTAGAAAGTTGCCAACTTCCTTGTGTTCCTGCAACAGTTGAACATAATAATAGCACTCTATTTCGAATTCCCACTTGGCTATGGCACTAGAACCCCCACTGTCATTAGTCTTGCCTCGGGCCATCTAAGACGTAAATTTCAAATAAAGTAGTATCAGTCGACCATTAATGGCAATATTGAAAGGCATTAAAAACCACACAACAAATAGGGTTGTCTTTGAAAAACCTACGCTGAAGTACGATTGTGGTAATACTTCAAGCACACCTCAAGGTCGTTTGAGCCACTCTCTGATTGGCAACAGTTGCTAGTACTAGAACACGGCGTAGGGGAGGTTCCTAAATGATAAGACTACTGTTAGGGAAAATAAGGTGTAGTACGTGTAAATGCAACCCAAAGCAGTGACATATATACTACTAGGACAATTTACTATGCACCCATGAATACAAGGCAAACATAAGTAATTCACCTTTTAATTTATGGGGACTCGAAGACATCAAACGGTGTGCAGGCGATCGAAATAGATGCAGCACAGATCAGAGGGTATGCCAATGCCTAGAAGGAATGCAACCAAAACAAAAACGTAGCTAAAAAAGTTTTCTGTTGCCGAAAAGTTCAGAACATAAGACGTCATTGATAATATTAACCAACCATCTGGCCTGTTTCGATTGTATTAAACAGTGGTTTGGATAGCAATACCAACAACTTTCTAAAAGACCCCGAGCTGGATCCACAACAGGCCCCCGTTTCAATAAATCAAATTACGTTCTTGTTATATAATTCCAGTTATGAAAAGGTTGCTTATTTTACAATTGGTGACAAGCATTGATACTAATAATGGACATTCATGGCACCCATAATACAATACACACTTCAAACGATATGACCTCAGCAGGGGCGTGTTCAGATGCTAGAATATGACAAACAATGGCATCAAATTTTAACACAGACAGCTTCATATCTGTGTTTTGAAATGAAAAGATTCATATTGGCAATCATAGAGAAATTTGCAACCCGTAACCACACTCGCGTAAGGGGTACTCGCATGTCAGAGCCCAATCCAAAAAAATGTAGGTACAATATTATCGTGATGTACAGAGAGCAAACCAGCAAATTTCCCTACAACATATACACTTGGTACACCCAAAACAATCGACAAACAATTCAGAAATTATGGGGGATTAAGCAGGATAGGGAGCTATGTTTCACGAACCAAAGGGAAATAGCGTAAATGTAGATGTATTCAGTACAATGTGCACTCCAAATTACCCGCAAATACAATGCTTACGATCATTGCATTGGTTAAACAGTGACGTCAATTTCGGCAAGCAAATAACCACGGCCGGCATGGCCAACCATTTCGGTGGATCCGTACAGCTAACACCAATGTACAAACCCATTCAACAGTACTAATTAGCGAATGCACAAGTTCAGCAGTATGTTTCTTCTCTTCAAGAATAATGCTGCTTTTCGATCTAGTAAAAATAAAAGGGCTACGAACCTGGTATGTAGTATTTCTGCCGAAAAAATAGGCCTCCGCCACCGCCATTAGGTAGCAGTGTTTGAGCCACAGTAGCAGCAATCTACGGCCAAACTAAGTAGACTCTCCCCCGGCACAAACTACTGCCGACCGAGTAAATGGTTGCTAATCTACTGCAAGACGATAGACAAATCTTGGGATGTGAATGATTCCTGCAATCTCCAAAGAGGAGTGCATTGAGATGGCGGAGAAGGAAAACAGTTCAAAGGATATGTTTTGAAACAAACGTTAACCCAAAAAAGCATTGATGCAAGATTCTTGACCGTTTACAACAAAGTAATAAAGTGAGGGCCATTCACAGGTATATATCTTGTCAGCTACAGTTCGGGCAGTCCAAAATTTTTGATGGGTAATTTCTGAAGCTGTGAAAAACGTAGGGTATTTTCCATTGTAAAAATGTGGGGCCTATCCTGCAGAAAATAGCATTTTCCGGTGGAAAATGCAATCCAAGTAGGGCCTAAATCTTCCCTAATTGAAATTGACAAACTTCCCGTTTGACGTTTTTTCCAAACAAATAATATGCAAAGTTCAACAAATAAAAGGGTGATTAAATACTTAGGAAAAAAACAAATGTCTTCTGGAACCCATTTGTTTGTTCTTTCTTCACGATCATTGATTTCAATTTCAGAAGATAAGAAAAGGAAGTGATTCGCAGTATTGGAGGATATTGATAGAGTCGCCAATAGGTGCGAAATGAATAAACAATTCACAAGGTTCATTTGGGTTCTAATTTGTTGCTTGCATTGCTAATTGGGGTGTCAGTGGTGTGTTTGGCTAGAGTATTATTTGAAATATTATTTGGAATAATTACTGTAGCAATTTTTGTGATGTGATATGTGTGAGATAAAAAGTAGTTGAGAATATAAAAAGGTGGATTGAAAAATGTGTTTATGATGTAAGCGAAATATTATTTGAGATAAATTTGCAATCCAAATACAGGGGCAAGGAGAATGACGACGGTAAACATTGTGGGGTAGAGAATAGACAAGGAATGATTAATTGATTTGTGAAATGTAGGAGAAGCAATTAAAATTTAGGAGTTTCGTTTGAAATCCCAAAAATTTGAAATTTAACTGCAAAATCTTAAGTGTGGGCAAAGTTGTCTCATGAACAGAAATTTGCTCGGAATCCTAATTTTTGCTCTGATAGTATCACCAGCCGAATGAAATGCATGGGGTGCAATTATTTGTTTTGAGCTGGCAGATTTAAATTATGCAGTTATTTACTTGATGGCATATCAAGCCCCATAGTCAAAGTATTAGGAATTGAGTGAAACTGAAGTTTGATCAATTTGAAGTTGGTAGGTCTATCATGAAAGGGAGAGGGGCAAGAATAATTATCGGCTTAACGATTTCAGAACATTTTAGCACCCTTTCAACAAGATGTAATTCAGGCAAATTGCATTTTTGGTCTTCATTTTGGTTCATATATCCTTCGAAAAAAAATTTGTTTTGTACATAGTTTGTCAACAATAATCGTCCTTACCTCTTATTCGATTCTAAACATACAGTCTTTTTCTTTTGCGCCTGGCTTGAAAAAAACTTTTTTTTCTTTTTTTTGCCAAAAATCAAAGATTTACCTTTACGACAAGTTTAACACACTAATATCTTGTTTTACATTTTCTTTGCACTTGACTTGTATGGGTTATGTAGATTTCACAAATATGAAGTACTTACAAAACAAATGGGAAAAAAATCACAACTTTGTTGAGAGGAATTTGAGAATCTTGAGCAAAACAAATATTGAAAATTTCTTGTATAATTCACTCAACTCAGGTAGATTTTTCAATTTGTACTACAAGCAACTCTATTAGAAAGATCATCATGTCAGTCCTCAAATTTTGATTTAGTTAGCAGAAACATTAACTAGGTGACTTTGAGTTTCTTGGCTCAACTTTCAAACAGTTCTTTTCCCCCCTTCTCATTGCAAGACCTTGAATCGCTTTTGATATAATCATTATAAAAAAAAAGAAAGAAAAAGGAAAATCATCCTATAGACTGGTAATTTAATGCATAAACTTGACACATCAGGACTACCTAAGAAATCATCGTATAATAAATCAATAACTAGACCCTGGACCATTTACCTTCTCAGGAATGACTTCGTAGTTGAAGTTCTGAATGAATGATCATATAAATGGTTTGTTATTGCAGAGAAAGGGAATGAGGGTCGAAATTTATTCCCTTCCAATAGAAGTTCCTGATAGTTGTTCCATTTTGGTCTCTTACCACATTGAGATTGAATGCACTAAAAATTTTCCAAATAGTTTTGTCAAAGAAAAGATGAGAAAGAGAAAATTTCCAACCAAGTTTTGACAATCTCAAGTAAAGAATCAACACATGGAGAAAAGTAGAGAACTCTGCAAGGTAGTTGCAGAACATATAAAGCAAAACAGAAAGGTCCTATCCTCTCAAGAATCCAATGAACCAAGAGCAGTGACTAGGAAGTTAAACATGAAGTTCTACTTCTAAAGCACACGAAAGATTCAACATCCAAATGGGATAAGGAATGAGAAGCTGGATAGCTTTATGACAGCTTTAATGATTGAAAAATATAGACAGAAAATGTTTAAGCACCATTTATCAAAAAGCTCAAGCCAAGATTTTACATTATATGCAGCTT
The DNA here is from genome assembly GCF_003713205.1 of Coffea eugenioides. Taxonomy (NCBI): domain Eukaryota; kingdom Viridiplantae; phylum Streptophyta; class Magnoliopsida; order Gentianales; family Rubiaceae; genus Coffea; species Coffea eugenioides. The sequence goes on from NC_040036.1 coordinate 68,690,903, forward strand.
AAATGTATGGCACAAAGTGAACATTTCAAAGACCTCAATCCCAAATAAAACATGTCAGAGTGAGGATCATGGGAACAAATAATTCGATGATCCCCTCGAGCTGAAAACAATTCCAAATCTTTATCCAAAACCTGTAAGTGTAAGAAACACACTGCTCCTTTGAAAAATAGGAGAACGGTAAGAGCCATCTTGAAAGTAAAAAAATCACATATTTTGGACCTAAAGTAGTTAATACTTTCCTTCTTCTATTATATAACATCAGACATCCTTCTTCTATGATGATTAAGTCCAACTTTCAAGAAGGGATCAGAAGAAGCAATTGTGGTGCATGGAGTCATGGCAGGCGAATTTGAATCTAGGCCCTCACATTTAGCATCCTCCATCAGCAAACTAATCGGTTCTCCATATCTTGGTTTTTTGTTTGCCTTCCGCAAAAGCCCTTTAAATCGGGGATCAGAACAGCTGATGGACTGTGACCCTGAAATTTGGATTGAACTTCGAGTCTCTGATCTAACACTTCTTGTTTTGCTAATCATCTCTCTTTCTGCAGTGCTCTTTCTTTGCCGACTAGCAACTGTAGAATTCATGAATCGAGGCAATGAATTTCCAACAGTCTTCCGAATAATTTTGGCAGACACTCTAGGGGTCCCCAACACTTCACCTAAATATTCTTTTGGGCTGGTGGGATTCTTTTCTTCTTCTTCAAGATTTTGACAAGTCACCAAAGAAATACTTTTATTCTCAGGCAGCAGATACTCAACCTTTAGAATCAGTTTTCGAATTTTTTGACACTCCTCCTCAGCTTCTTTCATCTCATCCTCAAGTTCAGAAATCTTTTTTTCTCTTTGCCTTTTCAGCTCCTGAGTGAAATGTGCTAAGGATAGGTTATGATCTGTAGTCATTTGTACAAGGAACAAAGAAATGGTGACAAAGATATTTGAAACACATACATTTGAAAGTTCTCTAATGCACTCCACTGCTCTTGCTCTCTTAGCAAAAGAAAACGAACAAGATGTCTCTCCAACATCCTCCTCATGTGGGCTCGCATGCACAAACATCATGACTTTTGATCGATCACCTAAAGTAAAGGAATCAAGGTACACAAGGTATTTGCAATTTGAACAGTAAATGAAAATCACTGACACAACATAATCAGTTGAAATTTATGAAGGCAATTGTTTTTACCTAGCGAATCTCTCAGGATTTGAGTCAATTTGCTGTTTCTGTGGAAGTTTATCCATTAGTTAGTCTATAAATCCTCTGATAATGGGGAAGCCATTGCAAACAGTTTCAAGAACTTAGAACCACATACTGCACTTTCACCTTAAAGATCAATAACAAAAATAAACTGAGCAGGCACCTGTATGGTACATGGCCTTTCTTTCTTCTAAGGGCGGCAATGACATCTCCTAAGGCTGAAAGAGAAAGATTGATAGCCCTCCCCTCATCAAGTGTTTGTCCAGTAGCTCCTGTTTTCAGTAAGCGCTCACTGCCCCCAAGATCAACCATCCACAATTTGCTTACTTCAGCTTTGGCTCCTGAAGTATCCCCAAGGCGGTGTATAGAGATCCTTGTTAAGCTAAACACATTAAGCTAAATAGATCACATTATTATCAAGTCAAATAATCTAATAGCTAGCAATAAATCTGCCCATAAAGCCCTAAACCTACCAGTGCGATCTGCTTGATGCCTCATTCACATTAGTCCATGAAGTAGACCTAACACGCCGCCCCTTATTGTACCACCAACTTGCTTTTGTGAAATTTGAAATTTGCACCTCAGTGAGACCTTCAATTTCAACTGATCCTTTTGAATCTATTTGTATAGTGGGATTGCTGTAGTAGAGTCAGCCAAAAGTATCTAAAAACTAAATGTCGAATACATTCTTGTCTCTTGGCATTAATAATAAGGTGTCTGAGAATAATTACCATTTTGATACAGCATAAGATCTGCAGGATGGTTTTGGAGCAAGCAAATCCCTGAGACTACCTAAATAAACTTCCACCATGCTGATGGAAAATGCAAAGGAAGTGCAGCTCTCTAAGGATGTCTTATTGAAGAGTGCTTTAAGAACACGAGGGATAATTCCAGGTGACTCACTTTTTCCATCCTAAAGAACAACAGTCAAAGAGTTTGGTGTTATCATTTATCCCATACAGCATCAGATTGAAATGTTTTGCCCCAAAACTAACTGATGACAGTCTTTTCAAATTAAAATGAGCAGATAAAATTCACATTCAGGCAACAAAGAACTGAATAACTAACCATTGTATATGTCTTGCCAGTGCCTGTTTGTCCATAAGCTAATATACATACATTGTGCCCATCAAGTGCAGATCTGAGAATTGGCTCAACCTCAACAAATACATCTTCTACAGAGTGTTTAAATAAAATAAAAGCCTTTATATACCCAGAAAAGCTAACCAGCCAAACTTGGGAAAACACAAGAAAATGAAACGAAACTTAGTAACTAACCTTGGCTAGCTTCTTGAGGAAAGACTTTATCAAATCCAAATTCTTTCTTCTGTCCACCACATTTAATTACAATTTTCTCTGGTTCAATTGAAAGCGGTTGCAGAGATGTCCTCTTCTCTGTAGATAGAAAGGGCCTAACACGACAAAATACTCGAATGCAACCTACAAGTTAATCCCATTCCTTAGCAAAGAAACAACAAAGAAGCACAGAAACATCCAAAAAGGAAGAAAAAAATTTAAAAAAAAAGGGGGGGGGGAAGGGGGGGGGGACTGTTCAAGAAAATCATAAATAAACAAACATTAAATATCACCTTTAATGTCTAGAATCTTATTAAGTGCTGTTCTTCTTTTTTCAACTAGAGATCTCTCTTTCATCTTCAAACGCTCAATCTCTCCTGCATAACCCAACAAGAGACATTTTCAGATAATGAAGCAAGATATTATCCCACAAAAAGAATCGGAATCCCAGAAAATTTTACCTTCTAAATCCTTCATATTTAGTTCAAGTTGATCCTTTTCCTGCTTTGCAACCGCATTAGTATCTGCAAAAGTCCCAGAAACCTCTCCCGAGGATTCATCCAATCCAGGAGCTGCAGACACCCCATTAATTGAATTCGAATTTGACTCCATTAGAAGAGCTTTTACCAAACATCCCCCATTGTCAACGGTCAATGAGATCTGTTCTTTCTCAGAAGAAATGAACATTTCTCAAAAGTCTCAGCCAAAAAATACAAACCTTATATTCACTTCCCAGAAAAATCTAAATATTTCAAGAAATGAAGAAATGCTTTGATTGCTTTGGTATTCAAGGAAAACCCAGAAAATTTCTTTTCAAAAGAAGATTGTATTCAACTCTAATTTTCAGAAAAAAGAATAAAAAAACTGAACATACCCACATGGAGAAACCTGTAAGATCAACAAACAAAGCAGATCCTATGTCCTAGTAGTATAAACTATGCATACATATATGCACACGACATATTTTATTTCAATTTAAAAATGGAGTAAAACTGAAGCCATCCCAGATTTCAAGCGCAAAAAAAAAAAGAGCAAGAAATAGTTAAGTATGGTAGAACAAAGCTTTTCAAACACCCTTTGTTCTTGGGAGCCCAAATTGAGGAAATATGGTAGAAGATTGAAGCAACAACGTTTGAATTTTTTGGATTCTCCCTAGAATTCAGGGTGATTAGTTTTCTTTCGTTCAAATACTTTTTTTTTTTTTTTACAATGCAATGATTGATCACTCCATGAGGACTCTGATTAGGAGGTGGAAAAACCTGAAAAGCTGCTTGGACAGTTAGGAAGTTACAATAGCCAATAAAAAAAAGTTTGAACAGTTACTAAACAGGGACAGAGAGAGGAAAGGGAACCTGACAGTTGGTTAGCAGATCTAATATTAAGCTGAGATGTAAGAATCTGACATGAGATGTTTTTACTTTTTAGAACAATGGATTTAAGGGGGCGGGAGCGTGAAGGAGCGGAGGAGGGAACACTGAAAAGTGAGCATTTCTGAATTCTGCCGGCTTAGCTTTTTGCTTTACAACATAAATCATGGGATAACCTTAAGTGCGCATACTAACGGATTTTGTTGGATTATGTGTACTTTTCCTGAAAAACCACTCACCAATGGTTTGGATTAGTGTTTGGAAAAACTGCAAAAATGGTCCCTCATGTCTGCAATTCTCCTTCCTTTTTAGTTTCTTACATACAAATCATGCAGTTTGGTCTCTATATGTATCAAACCAATTTTTTGTGCAGAAAAGTTGATTAGCATGTGTAAATACACAACTTAGATAGCTATTGAAATGAAGAGATTAAAAAAAAAGTTAAATAACTATATATGTATTATTTATTGGGATTAATATTTTCTACACTGATAGTGTATATATTATCAGTTTTGGATGAATGACAATTATACAAATTTTTGCATATCTGTATGAATACAACGATGATAGCGTACACGCTGTCAGTATATGTAAGATTTGTTTTATTTTTTTAACTTACATTTGAACTTAGTGATTAATGCATGTGTTTGTTCCTTCTTTTTTTTTTTTTGGTCATGTGTGGCTATTTTTGTCGTGTAGTTAACACGCATGGTAGAGAGGTGACCTTTTGAACCAAATTGGTGACTGAGAATGAAACATGAGAGCTAATATTATGTTTTGATTATTGTTAAGGATCAAAACACAAAATTCACAAAATTCCAAGGCCTTCTATTGTAATTTCCTCCAATACTTCCACCCACCATCTCCTGATTCTAATCTAACACTAGTAAGTATTAGGGATGGCAATGGGGGCGGATGGCGCGAGGGGCTCTCGGGGCGGGGGTTGGGGCGGGGGCGGGGGACGGGGGAGTATACCCCCGCCCCGCCACCCACAAAAAAAAAATTATATATATAATTATATATAATATGTAATTTAATTAGTTATAAACTTATGATAATGATATTATTAGTTAGATGTATTATATAATGTATATTATTGTATATAATATAATTAATATTATCAATTATACGAATAATTAGACACGTCTACTAATAGAATTTATTAATTAGTTATACTAAATTTACTAATACATTATACTAAATTTCTAATTACACTTAATAGAATAACACTTTTTTCTCAAAAAAAAAGCACAAACACAATAATGAATTAGTGATTGTATTTGTACCAAAAGTGAAAACTTAACTATTTTAGTTATATTTATTTCATCATGTTGGATTGCATTCAAATAATTTTTGTTTGATTGTTTTTATGAGTTTCAATTGTAAAATTAAAATGAATAATAACTTGATGATGTGTTGATATTTTAGTACTTGATTATTTATTAAAATTTAACTACAATAAAATTTTATTAACCCAACGGGAAAAATTTTATTAACCCCGCGGGTACCCGCGGGGGAAGCGGGGGGCGGGGCGGCGGAGTGGGAGCGGACGGGCGGGGCGGGGGTTTGTAGTAGCGGGGCGGGGATGGGGGGGGTCCCCGCCCCCCGCCCTTTGCCATCCCTAGTAAGTATAGCAAATTTAGTTGCTCAAAATTGTAATAAGTTCTAAGATATGAAAGAGTGCAGTTAGTCCTTAATGTTTAAAATTTGTATTGTATTATAGCCTGAAAATCAATCTTTTGAAGAAAAAAAAAAAGAGTCACACAATTTCGATGTATGCCCTGTAACAAAGACAAATGCAAAAGATGATGAGTTGATTACACACTACAATAAATGGAAATGCATGCTTTTCTTTGATATAAATTCAGCCTCCACCTATAGTAAACCTAAAAGGAAAGAAAATTAAAATTTTGAAGATGATATTGAGTAATTTCATACTTATGTACTAAATTAAAATTTCAGCAATGCTTTGAGGACTAATCAAGTAATTTTCCCTTCAACTAGTTAATAGTTAAATCTTCTATATGTATAGAAGCATCCCTACCATACTTAGGGTCTAAAATATGCCACTTCCCACATGATTATAAATTATTTGCATACAAGGTTTTTAGGCAAATGTACATGTTAAGTAAAGTAGTATGATGTAAGTAATTGTCAAACCCTTGATATATTTGTTTGAAATTCTTTTTTTATTAATTTTAAACTAGTTTTTGAATAAAAATGTTTTTTTTTTTTTTGTATAAGTAGGAGGGTTTGAATCAATATTTCTCACTTACACTCCCTTTTGCTGAACCATCCAACTCATCCCTTCTCACATGCGAATATGATACGTACAATCGTATATGGGTTTTTTTTTGTAAACATGGTATGTACGATCGTATATAGCCAGGAGTGGAATACCCAAGTCCTTGCATGCAATTTATTGTGTAGTCATAACAAAAGGTTTTCAATAGAATAGAGTGCATTTTGGTCCTCAAGAGTTGTCCTTGTTGCCACAAAGTTGAATGAGGAAAAATAAATAAATAAATGCACAAAGAGTGAAATATCGATGAAAATATTCAATCCTAGAATTACATATACAATAATGTGATGTTCAAAGTTCTCCCCTTAAAATGTTTTTTGTTGTTTATGTGGATGGTTAATTGGATAGGTTCTCGTCTTGTTCAATCAAATATTCCTCATTGTACAAAAAAAAAAAAAAAAATTAGTACATGAAAGTGTGAAGTTGTGATAGATCATAAGATAGTGTGTGGTCATACATTTTTTTTGTTGAGACAAAAAAAAAATTGTATTCTTAATTCACGATGTTTAATAATACTCTATACAAAATATCAAGACGTGTTTTGGCCGGCAAAATATCTGGTACGAGATTAGATGAGGATTTGGAGCCTCACAAGTTCAATTTCAAACAAATTATGTAAATCTAACAGTATCAGATGTAAATTCATATAATTTCTTTCTAATTGTGAACTTTGCAAAAAGTTAGTTACATAAATTACAAATTTAAGTTCTATATTAAAATTGTACTAGTTTACATCAATTATTGTAAGAATTTCACAGCTTACTAGACAACAACTCAACTTATGAGACCCTGTTTCTAATTAGATGATCGAGACAAGCAGGCTTGCATATTCCTCACCGTGGTGTGGAACCAAATTTCAGTAGGTAAACACTTAAATGAATAAAATGCAGTCAAGTATAATTTATTATTGCTTCTTGAGTTGCTTTTTTTTTTTTTAAATGTAAGTAGGAGGACTCGAACTCGAGACTTTTCACTTACACTCCCTCCCCCGTACCACCCAACCCTCGCCCAGTTGCTAAAATCTTCACACTATCAATTAATCTGAAACAACGTAGACAAATATTTTGAGCTCTTGTACCTATGTTTGAAATACCAGAAAAGCAATAAATGATTGGGCTTTGCTAATCCACCAGTTCTTATCCAGAAGATGGCATCTTGAATCTTTGGCATTTTGATTGAACAGGCAAGTTAGACCTGCAGTTCCAAATTCTCCACTTTCTTTGTGTTTCTGACATGTTGGGCACAGGGATAAATTAGTTGAGAGTATTTAACTGGTGGCAGCTAAATTTTGGAGATTTGGCAAGTGATTGATCTTAATTACAATCAAGGAGATGAGAGATTGTGGATGAATTGCGCAAGTTCATCACAGTTTTGCCTGATGATGCACGTGCTTTCTTTGATTTACCACCGAAAGTGTGAGAAATTGTTGTGTGGAAGTGTGTAGAAATAATTGGTAGTTTTCGAATTTGTTTGATTTACCTTTAGCCTTTACTTTTTTAATAAAAAAAGCTTGTAGAGTTTTGTTCAATCGAGGGGTTATATCATCAATTAGGGTTAATTCCACTTTGTCCCCCCAAACTTTGGACGATTACTCACTTCAGTCCTTAAATTTCAAAATGAGACACTTAAATCCCTAAACTTATAAAATGGGACACTTAAATCCCTAAACCCTTATAAAATGGGACACTTCGACCACCAATGGCATTCAGGATTTGTTAACAATTTTCCTTAAGTGGGAGGTATTTATAAGTTTAGGGACTTAAATGTCCCATTTTGAAGTTTAGGGACTGAAGTGGGTAATCGTCCAAAATTTGGGGGGACAAAGTGGTATTAACCCCGAAGTTATAATTTAAACAACCATAATTTTTCTTTTCTATTTCTTAGCTAGTTATCCCTCTCTTTTTAAAAAACGGTCAAGTTTTCAAGTTATACCTTTTTTTTTTTGGTCAAAATGTTAAGGACATTACTAGTTCGAGGAGTTTATTTCCAAAATAACCTTCTTTAGGAAAAATATTTCCAGTGTAATGCTCTTTCACAAATTATTACTTTTTTAATCTCTTTTATGCCTCGTAAACTTTCATTTTAGATGTTGTGAGATCTCATGTCAACATACCTCCTCTTTCTTCCAAGGGATAATTTCACAAACCTCCCGAAAGATTTATGACAATTATAATATAGTTAGCTCCCTAAAAAATTATGCATACCTTTCTAGAATGGTAGTTTTAGGTTTTATTTGGCTGATGTAAGGGGAAAAAAAGTCATATTAATGCCTCAAATTTCCCTTAAGGAGTCTTATATTTTAATCAAATTATTCAATGTGTATATTTTTGTTTTTCTCCTATTATCAAATAGTCTCGCCTCAGGCCTAAATCATTCCCTCCATATTCCTTTGGAAGAAATGGAACGAGTGAGAGATGGGTCAATTAAAAAGCATTATTAACACTAAAATTTGTGAGACATGGGGATTTGGACTATGGAAAGGATAAGAAAACTTTTAATAGTGAAAAAAATGGTGGGTTGAAGCTGTTGGAAAGAAGCAGCATAGGGGTAATACAGTACTTTGCAATGGGCAGATTCTTGGTGATACATTTTTCAAGTTTGTTAAGCATTTTATCACTTATTTTTTCCCTTTTTCAAAAAATTATGGCCAGAATTTTTTGCAAAGTTTATGAAGATTGCTACAGTGATTTTGAGTCTCTAAAAAAGCACAATAAGTATAATATTTGAATGTAGAGGTGTGTTTTTGACAAAAAAAAAAATGTAGAGGTGTGCAATGCGAAATTATCAGAAACCTTGGAAAAGGCTTTTGAAATTATCCTTTATTGTAATACTATTCACTTTTTTCTACCTTGTGATTAAAATTATCAAATGTGGAATCTTATGTTTGTTTCCTTCCTCTTTTTTTTTTTTTTTGGCTCTGGATACGGATTTGGTACAGTCAGAATGGAGTGTTGATCCCATTTCTAGTATTTGCTACAATCAATTTTTAGACGTTAGCATGAAATAAAAAATATATAATTGATTTAATTACCTTCAAATTTATTATTGAGCATTATATATTTTTACATGTTTTGTTTATTCGTGCTATGCTATTTGTCACTTTATACGAGAAACTTTAACTCTTTTTTCTTACATTATGAATAACTTACGTACTTATTGAAATAATTTGATTATAATATTTTATTATTTTTGAAATATGCATATTTATTTTAAATTTTATAACAGTGTAATCGCTAGTTTACAAAAAAAATAAAATTAAATCACATGAAGTTAAACATTTATATTCTTTCTTTATTATTTTTTTACCATTCATGTCAAATGCAAAAAAAAAAACGAATTCTTACACATTTGCATAGAAGCTTAAAGAATAAAATATCTTAAAATTAGTAAAGAATTTTTTTTAAAAAAATAACCATAATAGTTTGTTAATTATGGTCAATTATTGATTAAACTGACAAAAAGTATACTAATTAGTAATAAAACAAAGTCTCGTGTGACGATAAACTTGACTCAATAATTTTGAACATTTCATGATAAAAGTGGAAAGAATTTCCCTTAAAATTACATGATGTGCAATAAAAAATCGAAATAAAATTTTCAAGGTTTAGGTTTATCAACTCAAAACTCCATACCAAATATGAGAATAGAATATCCAAATCGGAAAGGTCTTTCATCGATAGCTAGGAAGAAGCACAAAAAAAGAGAGAAAAGAAAAAAAAAAAATTGGTTGTGAATTATTACATAGCATGAGATTTGCCGTTTTCCAAATCTATTTGAATTCCCGGATCCCTCGGTCAGAGAAAAAAGAAAAGAAGCAAAAAATAGTACTAATTACTATAATAAACAACTGTTGTCCCCCAAAACAGAAAATTTTTAAAAAAAAATTAAAATATTTAATTATTCAGGGCGTTTACCATGGGAGAAGCTTTAGTTTTGTCCTTGGTTTTACCATTTCTTCTTCTCTTTCAAAGCTCCAAAGCCCTAAGCTTTTAGTCGGACTTAATACAGTCGGAGACGGCCTCCACCTCATCGCTCCCCCACAGCCACCGCCCCCATCGGCACCACCACCACCGCCGCCATTGAGTTGATTTGAATTATCGGAAGTGAGTCTTTCTCTGCTCCCAGCTGCCATTGACCACACCGTCCGGACTTCTTTCTTTGATCGAAAACATTCTCTTTCAATTCAGCTCCTTGGCAACCCTCAGGTTTGTTCGTGTATGTATGTGATTATGTACGACGATTATCAATATTGGGTTTTTAATTTCCGGGAGCGAATTGGATTGAGGATTGAGTATTGGACATGTTTTAATTGTTTATGTTTCATTGAATTGCTGGGTGAGTTGAATTGTTATCAAGGACGAAGCTTTTCTGCGGGTAATATGATTTGTGTTTTGTGAAGTTTTTGTTTTTTCTTCTTTGAATAACTCATTTCTTGATGCCGTCCGTATTAGGAAATTTTTAGCTTCACGTATGGGAAGAGAATTATGTTATGGTCAATAATAGCAATTGTCATTATGGAAGCAGTGATTTTTATTGAATATATTTGCAATGCCTTCCTATAAAAGGTTGTTCTGATGTATCATGGAAATTTTTGGAAAAGAATGACTTAAAATGTACTATCCCTTGGGACATTATTTATGAGGTTTTGGTGTGACAATTAAGATTTGTCCGTAATTAGTTTATCAGTTTGCTAATCTTTAATTGTTTAATGTTATTCTGTAGCATGTTCAACTTTTTTTTGCCTTTGCTTTGGTCCCTTGTGCTTAAGCTTAAGCTCTTGAAGGCCTTTGCTCTTAGCTCAGCTTGCAAATTGCAATAGACACTCATAATGGTGTTAGCTGTCAAAAGCATCTTAGATTAGTATAAGGTGGTAGTGTCTTTGAATGGTGTTACATGTAGGGAGAGATTTTGATAAGATACGGAGGGTTTTATCCTGAAACTGACAACTAGTTATTTTACTCCCTTTAATGTAGAGTTCCTCGAAAATTCTTTTCTTGGAGCTATGTGCTGCTAAAGTGTACTGTGTGTTCCATGAGCACAATGAAATTTTAGAAAACAGCTAGGCTTCCAATATGCTAAGCAACTGCCACATGTCATCGTTGTCCTTCTCTAAATTTAACAAGCTGTTGTGTTTGGTTTGAATTTACTTTGTCATATAAGGCTTCCATCTAAGATTTTCCTGCTGATTCATTTAGGATACAGGAAATGTTGCTTATCCTGTGTACAAAATTTTGCTTCATTCTTACATGTGCTTGGAGATCTACCTAAAAAAACAAAAATGGATATGCTTGGAGGTCTGAAAGCCCTGATATTGAGATTTGGGATTGTGTCCTTCCGTGGTATCAATTAGATACAGAAAGACTAAGCTCTTGTGATATGCTTCTTTAAATTTACTGAATGTTGGTATAGTTCTCTGGCATTATCCCAGTGGTTTGCAATAATTGACAACTGTGGATGTTCTTCCTTAATGGGCATCTCCAACTCAGTGGTTTGTGCTGAGAAAACTATTCAGACTAGCTCCTTTAATGTCTGATTCAACTATTGTCTAAGAGCACAGGCTATCATGAAAATTCAGAAGATCTTCACTATGAAACACTTGCTTCTCTTTGATGACTACTCCTTTTTTCTTTTCTTTTTTTTTTTTTTTAAATTTCCCAATAACGATGATTCTTCACTGAATATATGCCATTCTTTTTTATATTGGGGTTAATTGTCTCGTTCTAAGGGTAGAATTCTTCTTGTCGCCTCCAACCTATTGCTTGAGCCTGAAGCCATTATACATATTTTCCCTTTTTAACCCTATCAGTTTCATATTCTTGCAATCCTTCTTGCCTTCATTTTCAAGCTGTTGTAGCTCTAGAAGAAACAATCAACTTAACCTCTGCTCTGCAAAAGCTTTTTCTCTTCTGCCTCTTGCTGGTGATGTGAAAATGAAGAATTTTCTGCTCTGAGCCCCAGTAAGAGATCTCTTGCATAAAACTTTTGCCAGAGAGCCATGTTTTAAAATCTAAGAGGGGGCTTCCCCGTCGTTGTTAGTCCATGATCCAGCAGTGATTTAAAGGGCTTTAGGTAACCCCACTGACTAGTGGGTTAGTGGATAATAGATATTCTTGTGAGCTAGCGGATATTAGATATTTTCTAACTCTTTTATTTGAGAATAGAAAGTCTTTTGAGAACTTTACTTCCCTCCTGCTCCCAGTGCTTCCATTCCATGGAGCACTTGCATTTTATTGACTTTCTAGGGTTTTGTTACTTTGAAATTCTCTTGTATTACCGTTAGTCCCTCCAAAGTCTCTTTTTCAATTAGCATTTTTTCTTTTAAGGAGCTTTTGTAAATATCACCAGTTTGTCCTTACCTCTTGATTGCCTACCTCTGATTGGTATCAATATTGGAGAATAAAATAAAAAATAGTGAGCCCGAGCAGTAACTCTATAGTATAAAAGAACCTGTAGTCACTAGTCCTTTTATCACTTAAAAAAGCTCTGGTCTTAATGCCTCCTATGACTGCTGTGAAGCCTTTCCTTGGGTTTTTAGAGTGGGTTTTCCCGTTTAACCACAATAATTGCTATGAATAATCAGCTAATAGGAAATAATCTTAAGATGATAATGTATCTACTTGTATTATTTTCAGAATCTGGTTAGGTTAGAGTTAGTTTGCCACCTACATCTTCGTAATGTGCTGACCTGTCTCTTTTTATCCATTTTTTGTAGCTAAGTGTGTTGTTGTCGTGAAGTCTGGAAGATTTGAATTATGTATGAGTAAGATGTGCAGTTCGTAAAATTCCAAATGGTCTTATATATCTAACTCCTATGGCTTGGAGGTTTTTGCAAAGTTATAGCTGGTCCTTTTTATACGAGGCTCCATGTATCAATACATTTAGGAGTGTCTGAAATCTCTCGTCTAAATTGAGTAGTACAACTTTCTGAATGCCAGCTGTTCAATCACCTAAAGAATTGTCATTTCGTTGCTGTAGGATTGAATTGTAATAGATGATGACCTATTGGTTTATCTATATGTGCTTTAGGAGTTTTTGCCATGCACCGTGTAGCGAGTGCAGGGAATACGTCAAGTTCTGTTCGGCCCCGAAAAGAGAAGAGATTGACTTATGTTCTGAATGATGCAGATGACACAAAGGTGAGGCTTAATACCTTGTTAATTCCAAATTCTGAATAATTTAGATATTTAACTCTATTAATCTGTGGGAATAGGTACTACTTCTGGCAGTTTGTATATTGACTGCATTTTTGAGATTTGAGCAGGAATGGTACTCTTTTCTATGAACCTTATGTGTTCAAAAACCTTAGACTTGTCCTAGAACTACGACTCAATAAAACTGCCATCAATTATGCTTTGGTAGGTTGTGATACATTTTGGATACCCTGTTGTCTATCTATCCATTCTTGGTGTAAATGGAGGAACGTGGTTGGAGCAATGAGTTGTCTTCATTAAATTTGAAATTGTGTTGCAGATAGGTCGATGAGTTGTCAAATATACTTTTCTACTCTTTTTGATGGTTTTCTAGGTATATTTTAATTGTATTGCTGCAATTTTGTTTTTAACATTTTCTTTTTCCTTAAACCATCCAAAGTGACAAATGCTTTCTTTGTTTTTTCTGAAGGTACAAGTAATCAAATCTTGGACTTGCTTCTTAGACATGCTGTTATTTTTGACCTGTTGCATGTATAAGTAATATAGCACGTTCTTAAATTGATTTCGGTGCCCACTTGTTTGACAGGCAATGATATTTTTATGTTCATTACTGCTAGAGGAGCTTGTATGTTATTCTCTTCTATCTTCTTCTCCAGACACTCTATACTGATAGAAATTGATCTTTCAGCACTGTGCAGGTATCAATTGTTTGGCTGTGCTAAAACCTACAGTGCCTGATGGGCTTGACCACCTCTTCACTGGGAGTCGCGATGGCACATTAAAGAAATGGGAACTGACTGAAGATGGTGCTACCTGCTCCACTACTTTTGAATCACATGTTGATTGGGTAAGTCATCATTTTGTGTTAAATGTTATATATTTATGTAATTTAAATTCTTCAACGATTGATGCTGGCAGGATTAATTTGGAAACCAGCTGAGCTGCTTTAAAGTGATTCATTTGTTTTTAGTTGACAGGATTGTTTCCTGTGTTTCCATCTTGTGTTCTTCATTTTGAATTTTGAGGTAGTGTTGGTTGGGAGAGGATGAAGGGAATTTGTTTAACCCAGATCCTCCAAGAAACAAGACCTGGAGATTTTGTTTGATATTAATAATCGTCCCATCATTTTTCTGTGTTCTGAGTGTTGCTTATAATGTTCAAATGTTTATTGCTCCTGCAGGTCAATGATGCTGTCCTTGTAGGTGGAAACACACTTGTGTCCTGCTCCTCAGATACAACTGTTAAGGTATAGATGCCATCAGCTTTCTGTTCTAATACATGAACAAATAACGTATATGTGTATTCTACTCACCCTTTGTTTTTTGGCTATGCTGTGCTTATCAGGCCTGGAATTGCTTGTCTGATGGAACATGTGTGAGGACCCTTCGTCAGCACACTGACTATGTCACTTGCCTTGCCGCTGCAGAAAAAAATGTAATCTATCTTCACCACATTTTCTCCCTTTGTTGATAATTAGAAGTTCAATATATTTTCACATCTCAACTCCATTGGTAATTAGTGTTGAATGGAGCTCACTGAACATAGATTGTGTTGCACTGCTGTCAGATTCTGATTCTTCTTTTTCTTTTTCATGTTTTTTGATTAACGTGACCACAGAGCAATATTGTTGCCTCCGGTGGGTTAGGTGGAGAAGTATTCATATGGGATCTTGAAACTGCACTTGCTCCACATTCTAAGTCAAGCGATGCAACTGAAGATGACTGTTCAAATGGAGTCTGTGGGTCGGGAAGTTCCTTGCCAGTTAGTCTTCGACCCATTAACTCAAGCAATAGCATTTCCTTACACACAACTCAGTCTCAAGGATATGTTCCTATTGCTGCCAAAGGCCATAAAGAGTCAGTTTATGCATTGGCCATGAATGAAAGTGGAACACTTCTTGTTTCTGGTGGAACTGAGAAGGTATATGTTATATGATAGGTTATTTTTTTGTCTTTCAGTTTGTTAGTGTTTTCCCCCCTTTTGGGCAATTGTTTGTTTTGATTAAAGGAATTTATTAAATTTTTACTAACATAAGTGTCATTTCAATTGTCCAGTAGCTGATGTAATTTCATTTTTGCGTCAAATCCACAAATTTGTTGTAGGTTGTGCGTGTTTGGGACCCAAGGACTGGTTCGAAGACCATGAAACTTAGAGGACACACAGATAATATTAGGACGCTGCTGTTAGATTCTACTGGCAGGTTTGTCTTATAAAGAAATTTTTTGGTGCTTTCTAATTCTATGAAAGGGTTTTTAAGACAGTTAAAATTTCATGTCAAGAGTTCATAGGTGAATAAGCAAGCTGTAGTAAGAACTGGAGAATCTATGTAGTAATCTTTATAGGGATAGCTCAGGAATGTCAGTTTCAGAAGTTGATCCAATGCCGATCTTTCATGCTTTACATTGCACAAAGTTGTCATTTTCTAGATGTTGGTTGATGGGACTTTATTCTGTAGAGATATACAATGCTGAAACTTGGATGCATGTCAACAAACAGGATATTCCAGGCTAGTTATTGGTTCTCCTCCACTAAAAAACTTATCCTGTATAGCATTTTTCCTTTTTGTCATGGTAAGAATTTTAGAGGAAGAAAGGGTAAGATGAGAAGGAGGAGTTAGATATCGAGGAATTCGACCAAGAACTTTTTAGGAATAATCACCCAGGGTTAGGGTGCTTTAAACTAAATAAAGCAGATCATAATGTCATAATGGGATGTAAATACAGCCTAAAAGAAGCCATCACATCAGCTAGAAGACCTAGAGAACTTTGGAGGCCTTTTATACTTGTGATACCAGAGTATCGTCTATCACAAATCGTCATTTAACTTCTGCAAGCGTAAGTTTGCGGTGTTATGATTGTTTCCTGCAGTTAGAATGAAAATACCCCTCACTAGCTCTCATTCTCTTCTACTTTCCAAAGCGCTTTGCAACCCAACTGCCGCTGCACCCCAAGCCCCCTTCATGCTCTTCCTCTTCTACCAGGACAATGCATTCTAGCTCATCACGCTGACATGATAAATGTATCTCACACAAAAGCATTTGCATTGTCATGACTGAAACTGCATATGGTACCCAAGAACATAGTTTCTTGTGTTAATTTGGGAACTGATTATTCCCACATTTCAGAGTTCATGCCTCAAATTCCTTTCTGAACTTCTACCTTGTTCAGTTAACATGATTGACATCCTTTCACTGAATGAAAGCCCCATTTCTCCTAAGTTGAAGTAATGGCTTGTGGAGGTTTGCTCTTTTACTTGTGAGGAAAATAAATCTGTTATGAGGGAAAGGTGCCTGAAGGCTGACAGGTGGAGTAATCAGAGGAAAGATTTGTGCCAGCAAGAGTGGAAATGGAGGAGGTTACATAAGAATGGGGAAATGGGACAGTGGGAAAGAACAGCAGGCTTGCTGGTGCTGTGGAGAGTGGGGTGGTTCTGGTGAAGTGGGTGCAAGAACAAGAGAAGATGGAATGGAGAAAAGGAAAATGAGAAAAAAATCGAGACAATTACCCCCTACCGAAGATTAAATTAAAATTGGAGTTAATGGCTATAAGTTACAGTTAGACCACAATTTGTTTCTTAGGAGTTGACTGGGTGATCTGAAACAAATATTTTGATGATGATATGGTTCAATAGCATCTTTTACGTAAATTTGTGTGTCCTCATATTTTGCTAACCTGTTAGACTATATATGAACATATTCGACACAAACCTGCACCTCTGCCTCCGTGTCAAAAAATCTCATTGTTTTCGTTAATCTTGTGGTTGTTACCTTTTAACAACCAACATCTACACCTCAGTCCATGTTGCATGGCCTTTACATTCTCAAGAAGGGAGGTTTTATTATGTTAATACTAGCTTGAAATTTGCATTTTTTTAAACTATAGGTTCAACATTGTTTTTGACTGCTTGTTTTTAAGGATGATTTGCAACAGATTTAGTTTTCCTATTTGTAAGTTTGTAAATGTGAATATGATCATACTGGCTTTTATGGATTGCTTTAATTTTTGGTTTTGAAGGTAGTTGCTATTTTGGCAGAGGTAGTGTGGTTCAAAGTTTGAACGAACTGCTGTTCTCTTTCTTTTTTCCACCAAACTTTCAGCAAGCAGATTTTGGAATTTCTGATCTTTTAAGCTAATTCTTCTACCGTCATTTTACAGATTTTGCTTATCAGGATCTTCTGACTCAATGATCAGGTAGGCACAAAAAACTCTGATTCCATGCTGTGACTTTGAGAATACAAATATGTAATGTCATTGTTCAGCTAACTTTTTGAGCAAGTAGCAGCCTGAACCACTTTACAGAAATATTTATATTCGGTTTTGGATAGATAAGTTTGGCACTGCAGTGTTGCAAACGTGTCATTGCATTTGCCTGTCTTGTCAGAGCAGATATGTTTCTGTCTATTTTACTCTCTCTTTGTTTCATGCTGTGGAAATTGCAAGAAAGAGATGCTTTGGTGCATGTATATATGCTGTGCACCTAGAAGTCTATTTCTCTGAAAAGCTGGAAATTAAAAGTGGGTTCTGTATTATGTTGTTAGGTTGATTCTTTTTAAGATATTTTTGGAATTACAATGCTGGATTGATTTAATAGTCTTGAGGTGATTTTGACTTTTACCACCTGCATGTACTATGTCTATACATGTCATATACATAGAATATACATGCCAAGTACGAATGAAACACACAGATATACATGGCATGAAGATGAACGTTCTTAATCTCTTCTAAGTATGGAGTAAGGCAACAAATGCATGGCAGCATAGGCCCGTGGGGATGTCAAATCAAAGAGCCTTACTCAGCATTTGAATCAGATAATGTTGCTTGGAGTGTAGAAAATTTCAGAAATTCGGCCAAAAATTTCATCCTACCTTTTCGTCTAGGTTTTAGTGGTTTTTCATCCACATAAAATATTCAAATTTGAAAGCCTTGTTTGTCTGTTGCTTTATATATCTCCATAATGGTAATTTATTGTTTCTAACTTTTGAGAGTGCTTTATGTCTCTCCACAGCTTGTAGCATCTGTTCAGTTTTTTCTGCTTCCATGAGCTGGTGTAATGATTGTTAATGAGATATCTAGTCATTCTTTTGTCATTGTTCTTGTTAATAACCATCCTCTTTATTTTACAGACTATGGGATCTTGGTCAGCAACGATGTATCCATTCCTATGCTGTACATACTGATTCTGTTTGGGCACTTGCCAGCACTCCAACTTTTAGTCATGTTTACAGTGGCGGAAGAGACCTTTCGGTTAGTGCATTTCAGAACTTTTAAGTTTCCTTTCTTTGTTCTTCTCTTGCCAATGGACATTAATCTCTAGTGGCTCATCCATCTGAAGCAAAAGGTTTGGATTGCAGTTATACTTGACTGACTTGGCAACAAGAGAAAGTGTATTGCTTTGTACAAAGGAACATCCTATTTTGCAGTTGGCATTGCATGATGATGGGATTTGGGTTGCAACGACAGATTCTTCTGTACATAGATGGCCAGCTGAGGGACGGAATCCTCAGAAAGTTTTCCAAAGAGGTGGTTCATTTTTGGCTGGCAACTTGTCATTTTCAAG
Source organism: Coffea eugenioides (assembly GCF_003713205.1). Taxonomy (NCBI): domain Eukaryota; kingdom Viridiplantae; phylum Streptophyta; class Magnoliopsida; order Gentianales; family Rubiaceae; genus Coffea; species Coffea eugenioides. The sequence continues at coordinate 68,709,775 of NC_040036.1, forward strand.
GGCAAGGATTTCATTAGAGGGTTCAACTCCGGTGAGTCATTCTTTCCATTTGGTGTAACTTTTGCTGTAATTTGGCCCCTTTTCCTTTGTTGTTATAATGTTCGAGGATATGGAAGCACAAGTCATGTAATCTAGTTGTTTTAATTAATTGCTAAAAGGAGAGAAGCTGCATTCCAAATTTCAAATGATGAAGCAATAGGTGCTGTATAGAGTTGGAGCCTAACTTTGTAATCAGCACAAGTACCAAGCTAAATATTTTCAGGTGTGGGTCTATTGGTTTTTATCTCCAAGTAACTCAGGAATGGTCTAAGAGTTGTGGATATCCTCACTTCTGATGGACATCCAGGGAGAATATTTTGAAATGTAGGTACATGGAAACCAAATTTTTGGACAGACCTATTTGCTGATTAATTACTACTGTCACATGCAAAACTATTATGAGGTCCTATCCTTGGAAATGGAAAGGCAATCAAAGACTAGTACCTGAGGCAGGTAGCAAGAAGATATCTATGAAATGGTTTGATGGGATTCAGCCAACGTCTTGATTGTGGGATTTATTTACTTTCGTCTTGTGGAAATCCATGCTGTAACTGTAACTAAAGAACTATATTCATTTCTTGATATTTACTGTTGTCATGATTTTGTATTGAGTCATATGTCAGCATCTTATCATATCATTGTCTTAAAATATTCTTGTTATCAGTGCAAGGCAAAAATGATTGTTTCTGTCAGCAGCATCAGATGTGTTTTTTTTTCTTCTGATTATTGTTTTAGTTCAATTACATGTTTGTCAAGGAAACATTTTGTCTGGCTGTTCTGGCCTTAGAGAATGGCGGAGTTCAATCTGCCTGCAATGGCGCAATTAGTTGTTATATGTACTATAAATTGACTATAATACAGCAGGGGTATTGGGCAACTCTTTGTGCTTGGGCTGGCGTCTGAGTCATCTCTCCTTTTGTTCGAACCCTGTTTATCCTTTTTTTTGTGTGGGACTTGTTATAAGGTTTTCAACTAAGTCTCAGTACCTTTGCTTGATGCAATTTCCTAGGGACTTTGCTTTTTTAAATTATTGTTCTTCCTTGTGTCCATGTACAGCATTTTGGAGTTTGATTCCCATATTTTAACATTTTTACAATGGATCAGGTGCCTGTTTATAAGGAACCATCGTTTAGCATCCTTGGCACTGCAGGAATAGTGCAGCATGAGATTTTGAATAATCGTAGACATGTCCTAACAAAGGTACTATGATAGTTTTGTCTTGTGTTGGACTACTCGACTTTTTCCATTATCTTTCTATTCCATGAACATGTTTTCATGTTCAATAGAACAATAACTGTATGTGCAACATCCCTGTGTCAGGATACTGCTGGTATGGTGAAATTATGGGAAATCACAAGGGGCGTTGTAATTGAAAACTATGGAGAGGTTAGTGATAAGTTTCTTAACATGGTAACCTGTGCCAGTTTGTGTCTCTAATGAATTTCATGAACATCATAACTCAGTGGCACGGTGCATGCCTGTATATTAGATCCTGAATCTATATTGAAAATTGAAAGTATTAGACACTATTTTTAGTATTATGTTCTGACGCCGAAATGTGATAATTCTTTCTAAATTGTTTGGTGTTAATATAGGTTTCGTTTGAGAAGAAGAAAGAAGAATTGTTTGAGATGGTAAGGATCTGTGTCTTGTATCATCATTCTGCTGATTTTTGAATTTTATTTGAGTTCTGTTCTTTTCTCCAGGTAAGTATTCCTGCTTGGTTCACTGTAGATACGAGGCTTGGGAACTTGGCTGTTCATTTGGATACACCACAATGTTTTTCTGCGGAGATGTATTCTGCTGACTTGAACATCATTGGAAAACCTGAGGATGACAAGGTATTTAAAAAATAAACTTCCATGTTTTTTGACCTTTTCTTTGGCATGATTACCTTACCTGAACTTTCCTCTGTTTCTCACTTTCTTCTTACTGTGCCTTTAATTTGGTTTTTATTATAAGTTTTTATGAGTCATCACTTGTTGTTTTGTGTCATTTGAGCTTTATGTCTTGGAACATAAATGTTTGCAAATCATATGTCTGGTAAAAGTCTGAAGACTACTAGACACATGTGAAATATTCTCTCTTGGGAGTGAATTGATTTTTGCTCATAATTGCAATACTTGGTAAATGTAAGTCAAGAAAATGGTGCAGTCTAATATTTTAAGATGCATCTTAGTTTTAGTTTATTCTTATTGTTGTCCTTCAGCTTTTCGGAATTCAAAGAGCATGAAAATTTTCAAATAAATGCTTTGAGTTATTTCATGGGATTTTTTTCCATAAATGTTTATATTTCTTATTTTGAGAAAGCAGTTGGCTGAAACAATTCATTAGTTGTCTAGAAGTCTTTTGGATATGGGAAATTCTAAAATTAAGCAAATGAGAGTGAGAAGAGACTAAAAGGTTTCTTTCTTTAGAAGGATTAGAATAACTTAAGCATGTGATGTGTATAGCACATGCCCTCAAATTTATCCATACTTATTAGGTGCCTGCTCCACTAAAATTTTAAGGCCACAAGTAGTAACCTGCTTGTCTGAAGAAAGATGACCATATTCTGATAGCATTCAAACACTTTTACATGAGGGAAAGCTAATTAAAATGTCATGGCAGTCCATGTTTTAGATTTTATGCAGCGATTAAAGTGTTATGGAAAACTAAATAAATATCTGTCTAATTTTTAGGCATTGTTTGGATTGCAAATGAAACAATACTAGCTTAGTATAAAAGACTGGAAAGTAGAGTAGGGGAAGGTAGAACCATTCCCGTTTTAATGGATCTGGAAAAAAAAGATAGTTTTGACTGGATATTGTTTGGAGAGCAGAAGGAAAATAAGGGAAAGGAAAGGATCAAATGTATTTTCAGAAGTACAAAGTTTTTTTCTAAGTTGGTTTGCTTTCTATTTTTCCACTCACCTCTGGATGGTAGTCAAATCTAAAGAATACAAGCAAGTCCAGTACCTCACTTCTATCCATCTCCTTTTCCTTTTCCTCTCTGAATATCAATCAAACTGCAAGAAATCTGATTCCTTCTACTCTTTTTGCATCCCTTCCCTCCTATTCCATCAATTGGGAGTGTTTGAGGTGTAATTCACACCGAATGCAAGAGCTGTCTTCTTTTTCCTTTTTGTTAGGTAAGCTTGGAAATTGAACCCAAGTCCAATGAACTGCCAAGAATCCGCCCACTATTTGAAAGTTTGGGTTGGTGGACAAAACCAACTATTTCTAGGTGGGTTGGTTTTCCAATTTGAGCACCCAAGTAAGCCAAATATTAAATCAATTGTTGGGACAAGCACATGAATTCACACACTTACTGCCAAATTCAGTCCTCTGGCAAGCCAATTCTCCAACCATAACAACCATCTAGTAGCCTTTTGCTAATGGAGACGTATACTTTGGAACAGATCCTAAACTTGCACACAACTGAACCCCCTCCCTGATCTCTGACCACTCATCTACTGCAGTCTTCTTCAGTGAAATTCTGGCAACCATTGACTCTCTCTCTTTGTCCTTCTCTGGCTTCTTTGATACGCAAACTGCTAATGTTTTCTTGGATTTCACCTTTCATATTTTCTTTTTTTTCAGTTTTTTTTTAATGGAAAAAAGAAAGAATTGTAAAGACCAGGGTAGTTGAGTAAATGGAGTTTGATTAGAATTAGAATTATTAGCTTCCATGTGATAGTAATGTTGTTGATGGTCTGAGTACAGATAGCTTTAGGAGTGCCAAAAGATGAATGAAGCAATTTAGAAGTATATTTTTGAGCCTACTGTTTAGTAAGGGCGTGAAAATGTGTGTGAGAAAGAATGAAATGTCGTTTGTGTGGTAAAAATATGTGAGACAGAGTATGCAGCATTCTGAAAGTGCATGAAAATGTGCTTATTATGTGAAATAAAAGTATGTACATGTGAAAGTTAAATGAGAAAGTATGTTGTGTCATAGTTGGGTTTATGGATTTGAGTTGACGCAACTAGATCCAACCTGAATTGATGCTTTGAAGTTGGCAGGTTGGGTTGCGACCAATTTAGTGATAACCCATTGTTGACATGCCCAAATGCCACCCTGATGGTTAGGCAGAAACTTTAATGGTGTTTTAGTTATACAGGAACACATAATTTTCTTTTTCCTCTGCTATTATGGATTTATAACTATTTGTTGTTTGATAAAGGTCAAGAATCAAGGGCTTTCACTTTGTAATTTGTAGTGTTTTAGCATCTGCCTCATATTAGATAATGTTAGTGTCTGCGGTGAATATTTCTGGCTTATCTGCCTTTCTGTGGTATGCAAACTAACTTTTGCATTTGTGATTAACCTTCTCTCATTTTCAGATTACTGATGTGCTTCTATGGCACTTTAGTGTGACTGAGTTTTTGGTTCTTGTCATGGTTTCATATGCTTACATTGACTATGGTTAATAGCATATCTCTGGACAAGTTTGTTTTCTCATCGTGTTTTTCTGTCCATTTGGTTCTATAGGTTAATTTAGCCCGGGAAACCCTTAAAGGGCTGTTAGCTCATTGGTTAACCAAACGAAGGCAACGGTTTGGTTCTCAGGCTTCGGGAAACGTGGAAGTTCAATCTGGTAAAGATGTATCTTCTAGGAGTATTACCCTATCAAGAGTTGAGGTTGATGGAAATGCTGAAAATGATTCAATGGTTTATCCGCCATTTGAATTTTCAGTAGCTGCACCTCCTTCTATTATTACTGAGGGGTCTCTAGGTGGTCCGTGGAGAAAGAAAATCACAGATTTAGATGGAAGTGAAGACGAGAAAGACTTCCCCTGGTGGGTCTTGGATTGTGTATTGAATAATCGCCTTCCTCCCAGGGAAAATACCAAGTAATTTCTTACATTAAACTCTCTTTTGACCTTGAAATTGTCATAAGGCATTTTGTTTGAGGTTATTTTACTTTTGGTTCGTGTAATCTTGCTCTCCAACATCTGCTCTTTGGGATGAAGCATCCTTGTTAATCTCTGAACACCGTTTTCTACTGATTGGTGGTTCTTTTTCTTTCAATTTTCTTTTCTTTTATTTAGCTTTCTACTGATTCTTTTACTTCTTCAAGCTATCCTTTTTTTGCTTCCACCTTTTCTCTCATTTCACTAGCTATTGGATCTCAGATTGTTGGTTATTTCGCTTGAATCTTAACTTGGTTTACATCACAGTGCTTGTACATTTTTTATTATCATGTTCAGATACTACTTAGGACAAGGAGATTTGACTCCTTTAACTTTAATTTAATTCATGACAGATGTAGTTTTTATTTACATCCGTGTGAAGGTTCAACCATCCAGATCTTAACACAAGGAAAGCTGAGTGCGCCCCGTATTTTACGGATACATAAGGTAATAACATGGTGGACTGGGATAGAGTTTTGCCTAGGTGTATGAGATTTTTTGTTTAATGGTTATCAAGTTAAATATCAATTCATAGAACTTATATGGCATTTGGTTAATTAGGTCTTTAAGTTACAAGCTCATGCAGAAATGTAAAACTATACTTCTTGTAGTCATCTTCGTAGTATGTTCTGCCTTCAGAGTTGTTGCAGTTTCCAAAGCCAGTTATTCCTATTTGTACTGAGGAAAGAGGCCACGAAGAAAATGTAGCACCATCCCCTGTTGTATTGGTTGTTACCTGAACATGATGACCTCTATGCCTAGTTTTTAGGCTTAATATCAAGCATCTTCATCATGATTGAGAATTTTGCACCTTAAGCAATTAGGCTTTTCTGTTTTCCTTGCCAGTTGAGTCCGGAAGATCTTCATTTAAAATAAACCAAAAGTTTGTCCTGGTCTTCCTGTCTTCCTCGTAGAACATTGTTACATTCTTTTTGAGGGCACTAGATGCTCTCTCAAGAATAAGAATCAAAACTGAGTTCTTGCAGCTTAAGGTAGTAAAAACAATTGATGATGTGTTGGGACTACCTTGTAATTTGAGTTTGAAATAGTATGTTAGTTTTCTTTCAGAAATTGCGTGTTTTATTCTCACTTTTGGGTTGTTTTGAGTCCCAGCAGCTTATAATCTGATTTATGTTTGTAGGTTGTCAACTATGTTGTAGAGAAGATGGTTCTTGATAAGCCACTTGATAATATGAACTCAGATGGAATGTTTCCTGTGGCTGGAGGGCAGTTGCCGCATCCAGCTGCTGGAGGAGATGGTTCTTTCCGATCAGGGGTGAAACATTGGCAAAAGCTGAAGCCTTGTATAGAGATTTTGTGCAATAACCAGGTATCATCATCTTTTGGGTGAAATTGGGATGAAAAATTTCCAGATAATATGCTCCAAGCAGACGTAAGTTTATTTATTTAGGAAACCCCACCTGTTATGTTGTTTTAGGGGCATAAACCAAACCTTTTAAATTATCAATTGGAAATCATTTTCACGTGTCATATTGCACGCAAAATTAAATAATCAGTTCATTATAGATTTTATAGTTAAAGTGGAATGAAAGAATAATCACTTTTAGGATCTTTTTGCTGTACTTATAGGAGAAAAACAAGGGCAGCAGAGTAGGAGGCGAAAAAAATGATAGTTATAAATTACAAGGAAATTAGTTTCTGTAATACAGATATCTCCATGTGTGCTCATAGGATAGGTGAACTCTTGAAAATGTATAGAGACATGAGTGAAGTTGTTGAATAATCTTGAATATCATATAATAATCTGAGGAGGTGAAAATTGGTACACTTTCCATTCAAAGTGGAGTGCAACAATAATAAAGGGCTAAAGAAGTCCACAAAAAATAATATTCTGTATGAGCCAAGAATTGCGACGGAAAGTGGTCATAGCATTTTTTCCTTTAGTGATAATATTCTTCTTTCACTTTCAGTATTTTCCCTCTTTGCTTGCAGATTGTTCTTTACATACTGCAGTTCCTTGAATTTAACCTTTTTCCTCAGAAATGCTACTTTTCTGCTTGATTAGTTAAATTTATTGGCTTTCTGAACTAAAGGAACATTTTTTTCCCTTTTGCCAGGTCTTATCCCCTGACATGAGCTTGGCCACTGTCCGGACATATATATGGAAAAAACCTGAAGATCTAGTGCTAAACTACCGAGTGGTGCAGGGCAGGTGATGGAAGCCCATACGTTGATGGGCATTTGAGCAAAAAAAAATGAAAATTGCATGTGAGCTTATTTCCATCCTCATTCACTTTCCTGTTTTCCCTGTTTTTGTGAGTGGCTTATTGCCCATTCAGTTTGGGGGACCTGGCAGCAGGGGCCGTAGGTTGTGTGGTTGAGTGATCCAGATTTTAGAAAGTAATAGCCTTTTTGTTTGCAGCTTATGAAGAGTTGAAGGAAAAGCTACCAAGTTCAATAATGTAACTCTGGAGATCTACCTCTCTGGGATTGTTAGCAATTTAGTTAAGGAGTATGTATTTACATATATTCGGATATAAAGTGCTTTGCTGGCCTTCTTCAGTCTGGGTTTGTTTTGGTGCTTTTATGTGTAGGTGGTTTTGCTGTAATTTTATTTTTCCTGTAAGCAGTCTTCCAAAAACCCCTTCTTCATTATGGTTGGTTAGTAATAGTCTTTATCATAGTGAAATTGGAGTCTCAAGTCCTAGTTGGAATCAAGGAAATGCATGGGAGTTTATAATGTAGATATTATAGTCATAGCTGTATTGTTGTGGAGTTCTGCTCCCCTCATTTTAGTCGAGTTTTGGAAACCTTCTTGCAAATGTCTATTGCGATTTAACCTTCAGAGCTTTATATGATTTTTCTAATGTCAATCGGCCCCCTTAATTCTTTTGCAACTTAAATTGTAAAGCAACAAATAGAGACCTCTTCCCTTGCTTCTGTCGGGGATATTGTCAGTATAACCTAAGTGATATGTGGTTATTTAGATATATCCACTTGCTTAGTCTGTAAAGACTTGTTTCTGGTGATGCAGAAGTTTGTTCCGCAATGCATTTTTGATCCATGGGCACCTATTCTTGTTTGGTTGCTTGTATTATATGTGCTGATGTATCAAATTTAGTTGTTCACTTGTTTGAGCAGTCTTTTTTCTTTGATTCCTTATAGGGTTGATGCAAGTCAAGTGACCTGTTCTATGGGTTTCTGGTGCATCTAAAGCACAGCTCTTCGGGAAGTGTTTGCCGTAAATCATACTTATTTGTTGCTTGTATATTTGGGAAACAATCAGACACGGCAAAATTCTGTGAATCCTTGGTTGTGATTTCCTAGTTGGATGGTTGGTAATTATAAATTTGGCGCTGGCAAGCAACTTCAAGCTCTCAGCAGATTTGGAAACTATTCTGAGCTCAGCTTCTGTAAAGGCAGATGAAGTATCTTTTTTTTTTTTTTTTCTCCTTTCTTTTTTACCCCTCTTCCTTTGAAGAAGAAGAGCATTAGCTATTTGGTCCTTTTTTAACCTTAAGAGAAGCTCAGCTGATGATTCCGAAAGCTTTGTAGATTTGGTTGGGATGGGATAGTATTGATGCAGTATTTTTCAATGACCTCACTGTATGAAGTTGAAATTTTTGCCTGGTAATAAAATGTTTAGCTTCACTTCAAATTAAACACTAGAAGTGGATGATAAAATCTTTGCCCTGTTTTCTATTGTAAATTTTATTGTTTTTGTAATATTTCAATCAATGAGAAGAATTCATTTACTCTATTCTTCAAATGGTATCACCTTTGCTTCTGTCGCTTTCAATGATAGATTACAGACAATTTTCTGTTACTTATCAACAATTTGGAGTTGAAATTGTAGCATAAATCTTTGGTGATTGGTGTTTATGCTCAGTTGAAATTAGATATAATACTATCATGTGAATGTGTTTTTTTTTTGAAATCATACTCTGTTACAAGGTGTCTTGGGGAAGGGGATGGTGGGGGATGGGGGACACCACCTGCTGGTGTTTCTGTGGTGTTGCTTGTTTGTTGCTGCTTTTGTTGGTGCACGTATTCGTTTTGAATTGTGAGAGGGCATGTCAATATGTCATCTAGATTGCAAAAGAAAAGCAAATGGAAAGGGAGAAAAGAGAAGGGAAGTTGATTCCTCAAAATATGATTTAACGTTGATTTTTAAGCCATAAATCAATATTAAGGTGTGATGTGTTTATAGTGTATGATAGACGTTAAAACTGTAACGTATTAGTGTTGTGTTCTTGTATGTATTGCAAGTGTACAATTGCAAGAAAAGTAACAAAGCACGTAGAAAAATAGAAAAAAAAAATGCAATGAGTTCCTCATAAAATAATTTAAAGTCAGTTAATTTTTAAGTAATCTACGTTAAAATATGATTTATTAGGCTTAAGCAATTGACATTTGACATTAAAATACAGTGCATTGGTTTTGTGCATGTTGGTACATGGGTGTTGTGTCATGAGAATTGCAAAGAGTAAGGAAAAAAAAAAAAAGAAAACAGGAGAAGAAAGAAAAGACCAATTGATTTCTTTGAAAAAGTCAACAAGAAGTTTCATATTCTTATTTAGGTTGCAATAAATAATTTGACCACCATACCTTTTGCATACTTTAATAAAAGTTTGCATGTCCAATTTGACACTCTGGTTTGGAAACAAATTCTTTTTTTTTTTTTTTCCTAAGCAACAAAATTTATTTGTTTTTTTCTTAAACTAGACAAACTGCACTTGTAGGACTGTTACAAAATTTATTTATAAGAAGTTATGTCTGTAGGAAACAAAAAAAAAGATTGAGAATATAAGAAATGGTTTGAAAAAAGTGTTTTTTTGAATATTCCGAATTTTTAAAGTGGGCAATAATTTAATTTGCACCGCAAGAGGGAAAAAAAAAATACAAAAGAAGGTAAGATCATGAAAGGCTATATTTCTGGACTGTCATTACATAGTAAGAAGGTTGCACAAGTTTCGTCTGTGAACAAGAGAATAAATCCTTTTTTTTTTTTGGGTAATCTCAGGGAATAAATTTTTACGCTCAATAATGATGCAGCAATATTCTCATTAATAATCAGTTTCTAAAACACAGATTATCCCATTAACTCCACTTTCATATCATTACTGTCAGCAATAATGTTGATCCATGTTTGAGATAATCCTTTGTTTTTGGTTTCTTGCTGCATTCATATTTCAGTTTTCACCTAACACGCGCGCACACACACAAAGATAGACATATGTATTTGGTTCTGGCTGCATTCGTATTTCAGCTTTCACCAATAGTGTCTATATTACATTTACATCGTTGACAAAAACACCTGCAGAAAACAGAAAATACAGAGGTTCTACATCTTTTTTGTGCTATTGCAAGTTGATTTCTGGATTTCTACCAATTTTTTGAACGTGGCCCTTTATTTCTCGAGTGTTGTTTGTGTACATACTAGTACATTTCAAACCACATTAGGATTGGTTTGCTTATAAGCACACAACTAATTCTGGGCTCGAAGCTTATTCGTTGCTAAGTCTGAATCTTGAAGTTATCAAGTTGGAAGCCATTGGTTTGTGGAAACCATGGATTCACTTGTGAGTAATTTGTGGGCTCCTTCTTCATTTGCTTTAACAGAGTTCAAGCCTCAATTCAGAGCTCAAATTAGATGTTCAGCAGCTCAGAAGTCCTCTATCTTGTCTGCTGACACTTGTAGACTTAATGGAGTTTCTTCAGCTAAGGAGCAGGAGAGAACTATTCTGTTGATAGATAGGGGGCATGGTCATTTACCTGCGGGTGTAAGTACTGGAGAGAAGAAGAAGAAGGGAGAGGAAGAAGTTATGCAAGAAAAGCTGGAACCGTTGTGGGATGATGGATATGGAACTCGAAGTGTGAAGGATTACCTTGACTTGGCAAAAGATGTTATTAAGCCTGACGGTGGACCTCCGCGGTGGTTTTCGCCTATAGAATGTGGCTCTCCTTTGAAGAATTCACCTGTTCTTCTCTTTTTACCTGGTAAACGATGCTTTGTCACAAGTATTGAACTCTTATCTGCAACTTTTCTTTTGTAGAAAGTGCATAGAAGATGCATGATTAGTCTAGATTTTAGCTCATGTTTTTATGGCCTGTAGAGAAGAATTAAATGAATTTTTAAATAGGCATTTCCTAGTTTAGGATACTTACTAGCAAATTTGCTTTGGTTTGTGTAGGGATGGATGGTCTTGGATTGGGGCTCATGTTGCATCACAAAGCTGTAGGAAGGTCAGTCTTGATTGTATAAATACTTGCTTGTGCGTTTCTTAGCTAACTGGTTCTAGCCTTGTAGCAGTCATTTTAATAGCAACTGGTACTAGCACTTTAGTCAGTTTAACACCACTATACATGAACTCCTGGAGTAAGAACTGAAACTTGTAGGCACTTTCTCAATTACCTTGCATCATACTTGGACTCCATCCATGTCTTCTTAGGTTCTTTGCTTAAACAACATTCTTCTTTCCATGTGTCAAAGTAACTCTGTCCAAAGAGAATTAGTTTACTTTTCTTGATAAATGCTACACAGACATTGAGTCATATTTTCTTGTCAAACTCAATGGGGTAGTTAGATGTGTGTTGAATAAAAAGAATGTCTAGATAGTAAACTTGAAATGACCAAAAGTACTGCAGTTGAACCTTGGGAGTACATGTTGATCAGCCCATACAACTAATAACTCTATCATCCCATGGCTATGAACTTTCATCATTTTACCAAGGACACAGATGGTGCAGAATGAAGGATGAGATGCATTTGAAGAGGGATATATTATTTGGTGGTTCAGCTATGTGTTATCATTCACTACAATCCAAAAATGTAATGCTTTGGCTTATTAAATTATCACACTGTCAGCCCTTTCTATTGTTCTCTTATGGTTTTGAACTTAACATCATTTTACCTAGGTGGTTCATCATATAAGGTACACCTGACAAAACATGGTGGGTTGTTGGCATTCAAGTTGCTGCATCATCAATTTCAATAAAATTGAATATATGTTAAACATTGCAATAGAAGCCAGAGTAATTGTTATTGTCAGTTATCTGCAATGCCTCTATTTATGGTCAAACGTACGCTTACCCTTGGTCTCAAATTGTACCCTAATTGAGGTAGTTGCAATGGGACTTTTATATATTCATATTCTAACTTCTTTGATTCACAAGTGCTCCTCTTTTGTACCTAGATCAGATATCAGTCTTACCAGTAAAATGGCAGATTATGTTTCATGCATTAACCAAGAAAGAGTGCTTTGAAACCTTGCAGCTGTGAATATCACAGTCTATTGCAGTTGAGGTATTTGCTCCAGCTGATTTTGCACACCTGTAACAATGTTTACAGCAATACAAGTTGAGTTTTGGCCCAAAAAGCTTTTTTTTGTGGGGGACTTTTATGCGCTTTCTCCATTTGAATATCCTTCTTCTGAATCAACATATGATATTCTAATAGGACTTCCAATAGTTAACATGATCTTTTTTTTATCCTTCTTAACTCCTGATCTGGGAGATCAGATTGTGACAGTTAGTATATTTCTATCTATCTATCTGGATTGCTGTATTTAAGAGGTTTATGATCTATGTTCTGGATCTTTTTATAAATTCAGGACCTGTCAGAACTCCTGATCTGGCAGATCTGACTGTGGAAGTTAGTAGATTTCTGTTCATCAATCTGCATTGCTGTATTGAGGAGGTTTATGATCTTGGTACTGGATTGTCAGACCAATATGTGCCAAATGAGGAACTTCTGGAACCTAGTGCAATTACATGACTATAGTCGTTTCTCTTACTCTACTTTGATATGGATTACTAGTGGATGATCACTCTTGCAGGGTTTTTGAGGTGTGGTGCCTTCACATTCCTGTGAAAGATCGAACACCATTTGAAGGTAATTGAATTTTTTCTCCTTGGAGATATTTTTTCTTTTTATTCCCATAACATTTTGTTACTAAAGAGAAGATCACATTCTGATCACATTTACAAATTCATTTATGCTGCTTTATCAGATTATTTTCTCATGGTGATATAAGGTTTTGCTCTTTATAATTTTTATAATCCTCACCACACTCTTCCATCCTCTGGTTATCTTCTGTTTATGTCACCAACACGTACTCTTGAGTGAATGCAAAATTTGAACGGATTCCTACCTTGTAAGTTCTGCTCTGATGATTTAAAACTCCAAATTTAAGCCTGGACAATACTCCAAATGAAGATTCAGAATTCTGAACAATAGACAAATGGAGCTGTCAGATTTATAACAAAAGAAAGCTCTAATGTACAGGATCCTGGAAAACTGAGTCTTTTATTGGAGAAGTATTAAGTCTTATGAAAAGCAGACGAAGAACTGGTCAGATTCAAAATGACCAAGGTTGTATACAAATCTCATTCTACCACTGCTGCATTGTAAGACTACACTGGTTGTGAAGCAGGAGTATGGAATCATGCAATTGAAATGACTTGGATGTATTAGCTTTTTCCTAGGGGCACAAACTGTTTCTTGTGCAAATACAGTTCTCTATATGACTAAATGAGACCACAATCTGCTTGACATTAAAAAAACCAAGAATCTTGGAGAGTTTAAAGTGTGAACTCAAACACCAATACTATAGTTTTGGGGATGTATTTTTTGCAAGTGACTGAAAAACCAGAATTGCTTGTGCTTGGCAATGCAGTTACATGGACCTCAGCAGTGGGTTATGATAGAATTGCTTGTGCTTGGAAGAGCAACTTTATTGGACTTTGTATTGAGTAGATTGTTCCTGATGACTCACAATCAGGAATTACCAGTAAGATTGAGCTAGGGCCAGCCCATAAAACAACTTGGGGATATTTATATTCCATAATGAAGTCAAAAGCCAAAATAAATTTGTTCTTGTAGTTACCATGATCAAGATGTTCCTTATACATGGCTGCAGTGGAAGTATAGGTAGAGATTAAATGAGTTACTCGTTAGAAAAACTCACAATATTTTCCTCTCAGATGTAGGCAAAATCCCAGAAAATACCGAGAAATGGTGGTGTGACAATAGTTCTTTAAAGTATCATTATTATTATGTTTGAATTGTTAGTGCTTGCCATTCAAAAGATGTCATGGAATGATACCTTTTGAACAACTTACTCTTGAGACCTTAATATCCACTGTTATGCCTTTTGTTTTCTCGATGAGATTTGGCTTTACTGTGAAAAATTCTCTGGTATCCTTGATTTCCTCCCTATAGTAAGTGAGACTGCGATATTTCTTCAGCTTGTGTTATTCATCAATAACCTAACTGTAAACAGAGATGGTAATCTTTGTTGAGGAAACTGTGAGGAATCAACATGCTTCATCTCCAAATAAGCCAATATATCTTGTGGGAGATTCATTTGGAGGATGCTTGGCACTTGCAGTTGCTGCACGTAATCCAGCTATTCATCTTGTTTTAGTATTAGCCAATCCAGGTATTTCTAAGTATACAGTTCATCATTCTGTTTTATTTCTTGAGTGTTTGCTGAGTAAATTTACATGTTTCATGGTAACTTTTGTTTGCTGCCATTTTTTTTCAGCAACGTCATTTAACAGGTCACAGCTGCAATCTTTGCTGCCTTTCTTGGAGGCTATACCTAATGAACTTCATTTTACAATCCCTTACCTTTTAATCTTTGTCCTAGGTAAGTTTGTACTTGTTAGGAGAATATCAGTATTCTTGTAGATAATAAGTTAGTAAGGGTATTCTTGTAAATAGTTGGTTAGGTTTGTACTCTTATAAATACTAGTTGGTCACTCATAATACTGTAACTAGATGTTTCCTCCCAAGATACCGGTTAACATGGTATTAGAGCAAGAGTCCTAGGGTTCAGGTTAAACATCTAGCAAAAGTACTGTTCACGCTGCACTGTTCATCGCGGCACTGTTCACGCCGTTACTGTTCACGACGCACTGTTCACGCGGTATTGTTCGTCTCGAGTTTTGACCCTTTCTTGGGTTTGAAGTACTATTCGCTATGGCTGAAAGTTTATCAAAAGGTATTGTGACGTCCACTAATATTATGCCAATGGTGATGCCTCAAATCACAAATTGGAAGTTGAATGATACCAATTATCAACAGTGGTCAAAAGCTGTTAAGATTTATCTGACAGGCTTAGGAAAGCAACGTTATCTCACAGATGACTCTCCTACGGAGGACAGCAAGAAACTAATGTGGATTCAAGAGGATGCCCAAATTCTTGGAGCAATATGGAATTCTATGGAGCCACGAATTGCTTACATGTGTTCTCATTGTGAGACAACAAAAGAAGTTTGGGATTATGTCCGGTTATTATATTGCAGTAATCTCTCACGGATGTATGATATTTCTTTGGAGTATTTTCAGTTGCAACAAGATAACAAGACAGTAACTGAATACTTTGCTGATCTTAAGCGAGTCTCAAAAGAATTAAATGCTGTAATGCCTCTCTCAAGTGATATCACGGTTATGCAGAGGCAAAGAGAACAAATGCTTGTGCTCAAATTCCTGGCTGGTCTCAAGCCAGAATTTGAACCAATCAAATCTCAAATTTTAGCAGGTGAACAATTACCATCCTTTGCAGAGGCGTATGCTCGGGTCTTACGTTCTGCGTCTAAGGACAATGCACAGGGTGACGGTGCTCTAATTAATGACAAATCTGCTTTAATTGCTAACAACAATCGGACAGAGCAACTTAATTTTGGACGTGGCTCTCGTGGAGGAAGAAGTAGAGGAGGTCGTGGGGGTCGTGGAGGTCGAGGCACTCGTGAGTGCAATCATTGTGGTTTAAAGAATCACACTCGTGATACTTGTTGGGATTTAAATGGAAAACCACCTCGGTTTGTTAATACGGTTACCACTGACCAACCTGAATCAAGTTCTTTAGCACAAGGGTCCCAGAAGACTGTTACCATATCTGAGGAAGATTATGTCAAATTTCTGCAGTACCAAACTGCAAATCACGCATCTCTTCCCTCCACTTCTTTAGCACAAAAAGGTAATGCTATGCCTTGTCTCTCCACATCATCTAATTTTGACTCATGGATCATTGATTCCGGAGCTACTGATCATATGTCAGGTACCTCTAGAAATTTTTCTAATTTTCAAGAGTCTACTTCCTTCCCTCATGTTACTTTAGCTGATGGATCTACAACTAAAGTTAAAGGACTAGGCACTGTGAAAATTAACTCATCTCTTCCGCTGCCTTATGTTCTTTACGTTCCCAGTTTGCCTTTTAATCTAATGTCCGTTAGTAAGTTTACTAAATCTCTACAGTGTTCAGTTATTTTTTTCTCCTGATTTTGTTGTCATTCAGGATTTGAAGACAAAGAGAACGATTGGTGGATGACATGAGCATAATGGTCTTTACTTTCTCAACTCTAATGGTCCGATTGCGTGCCCTGCTACTGTTTCTCCTCTTGAAATTCACTGTCATTTGGGTCATCCGTCTCTATAAAATTTGAAGAAGTTGGTCCCTACCTTGAGTCAGTTGTCTTCATTAGAATGTGAATCTTGTCAATTAGGAAAGCATCATCGTGTTTCTTTTGTCCCTAGGGTCAATAAACGGGTTTCGGAACCCTTTTTGTTAGTTCATTCTGATGTTTGGGGTCCTAGTCGAGTCACTTCAAAATTAGGTTTTAAATATTTTGTAATCTTTGTTGATGATTTTTCCAGAGTTACATGGTTTTATTTAATGAAAGATCGTTCAGAACTATATTTCATTTTTTGTGCATTTGTTACAGAAATAAAGACTCAATTTGGTATGCCTGTACATATACTTCGCAGTGATAATGCGAAAGAATATTTTTCACTCCTTTTGATACCTTTATGACTAAGTCCGGTATTCTTCATCAGTCCTCTTGTCCTCACACTCCACAACAGAATGGAGTTGCTGAAAGAAAAATTGGACATTTAATCGAAGTTGCTCGGACACTTTTGTTACACATAAATGTGCCCAAACAATTTTGGAGTGATGCAGTTTTAACTGCATGTTATTTAATTAATCGCATGCCATCCGATATTCTTGGAGGCCAACTACCTCACTCCATTCTTTTTCCTCAGGACCCTATATTTAAATTATCTCATCGTATTTTTGGTTGTGTGTGTTTTGTTCATTAACTTGCTCCCGGGGTGGATAAATTAGATTCTCGTGCCATTAAGTGTATTTTCTTAGGATACGCACGAGCGCAAAAGGGGTATAGATGTTACAGTCCAGTTTTAAATCGTTTTTTCACTTGTGCTGATGTTACTTTCTTTGAATCCACTCCTTATTTTATGAAGCAAGGTATGTCTTGTGAGTTAGACCAGTGTTCCTCTTTTTCTCCTCCTGTTTTACCAGTCCCTTCATCTTTATTACCTGAGTTATCGGGTTCACCAGATTCCACCACTCGATTATCTCGTCCTAATCTTCAAGTTTATTCTCGTCGTTCCATGGTTGAGAAAGCTCCTGATATGCTACGCACTTCACCAATTAACTCTCAATCTTCAGATCCAGGTATGACGCCCTCTTGTGAGTCAGATCTTCCTATTGCTTTACGTAAAGGTAAGAGACATTGTACTTCTCATCCTATTTCTAATTTTGTCTCTTATTCTCGTCTCTCTCTGTCATATTCTTCTTTTGTTGCATCTCTTGATTCGGTATCCATTCCTAAGTCTATTACCCATGCTCTCAATGATCCTGGTTGGAGGTTAGCTATGCAGGAAGAGATGCTTGCTTTGGAGAAAAATGGTACTTGGGATCTTGTCCCTCGTCCTTCAGGTAAGCCTGTTGTTGGTTGTAAATGGGTGTACACTATAAAGGTGCAGCCTAATGGTTCTATTGATAGATTGAAGGCTCGTCTGGTAGCTCGAGGATTTACTCAGGTGTATGGAGTAGACTACTTAGAAACATTTTCTCCTGTTGCAAAGATTACCTCGGTTCGCCTTCTTATCTCTTTGGCAGCAACTTACAATTGGCCATTGCATCAGTTGGATGTGAAAAATGCATTTCTGCATGGAGATTTGGAAGAAGAGGTATATATGGAACAACCTCCTGGATTTGTTGTTCAGGGGGAGAATTCGCAGTTGGTTTGTCGTTTGAAAAAATCCTTATATGGATTGAAACAGTCTCCAAGGGCTTGGTTTGGCCGGTTTAGTAGTGTGGTCATGGAGTTCGGTCTGACGAGATGTGGAGTAGATCACTCTGTATTTTATGGGCATTCTAATGCTGGTAAAATTTTATTAGTTGTTTATGTGGATGATATTGTGATTACAGGTGATGATGTTGTGGGGATCCAGAAACTTAAATCCAATCTGCAGGCAAACTTTCAGACAAAGGATTTAGGTCATCTACAGTATTTTCTGGGTATTGAGGTAGCTCGGTCTAAATATGGGATTTATTTATGTCAAAGGAAATATGTACTCGATATGTTGAGTGAAGTTGGGATGTTAGGTTGCCGACCTGTGGATACTCCTATGGATCCCAATGTGAAATTAGCAAGAGATCAAGGTGCATTACTTGATGATCCTAAGCAATATCGAAGACTTGTGGGTAAATTAAATTATCTCACTGTAACGAGACCTGACATTTCGTTTGCAGTGAGTGTTGTGAGTCAATTTCTTGATACCCCTCGTACTAGTCATTGGGATGCTGTTATACGGATTCTCAGGTATCTTAAGAGTGCTCCTGGAAAAGGGTTGCTGTATCAAAATCATGGACACACTGATATTGAAGGATATAGTGATGCAGATTGGGCTGGTTCTGCCTCAGATCGAAGATCGACTACAGGATATTGTGTGTTTGTTGGTGGTAATTTAGTGTCGTGGAAGAGTAAGAAGCAAACAGTTGTATCCAGATCAAGTGCAGAATCTGAATACCGCGCTATGGCTCACACTGTGTGTGAGTTGGTTTGGTTGAAGAGCATGTTACTTGAACTTGGGTTTGAGCATAAACAGCCTATGAATTTAGTGTGTGATAATCAGGCGGCTGTTCATATTGCGTCTAATCCAGTGTTTCATGAAAGGACAAAACATATTGAAGTTGATTGTCATTTCATTCGAGAGAAATTGCTTGACGGAGTCATCAAGACATCTCATGTACCGTCTGTAGATCAATTGGCTGATGTGTTTACCAAGAGTTTAGGGGGCTCTAGGGTGAAATACATTTGTAACAAGTTGGATGCTTATGATATATATGCTCCAACTTGAGGGGGAGTGTTAAGAGAATATAAGTATTCTTGTAGATAATAAATTAGTAAGGGTATTCTTGTAAATAGTTTGTTAGGTTTGTACTCCTATAAATACTAGTTGGTCACTCATACTACTGTGACTAGATGTTTCCTCCCAAGATATTGGTTAACAGTACTCTTTAAGTACACAAGCTTACTTTTCAACTGTCTCAGCATAGAATGTGAAATTTTACATGGTTTATTCACTGATCATTCTCTAGATATAGTCCTATGTGCTGCTCGCGTAAGCATTACCCCAAAGCACAATGACATCTTTTAACATTTTGTGCTTTTAAGACTATTCCTTTTATGTAGCTCACTACAAAATTGTACGTGTTGCATGAAATATGTTGCGTTCAGCTTAAGTTGATTGGATTCATTCTAAGCTACACAAGAAAACCTACTTGAGAAATTTATGTCTGATATATGAAAATACCTAGGTTGTTGCATTTTCACCAGAAATGTCTCGTTATGACTTTAATAAACCATAACTGTGTAGTGGCACATATAGCCTCTCAAAGAATAGTTTTACTAGTTACGCTAGCATTGGAAGAACAGTTATGCTTAGACACAAGTGAAAATGCATGTTTAAAAATGTTAGCAAATGTTGTCTTCTTGAGTCAGCTTTTGGTCTATCATGCTACTTTGATGTACAAAGGGAATATTAGTTCTTGAACAGACATGACCATGCATCCTTGAATAAGAGAAAGAGTTCTTTGTCTTCATAGTTTGATGCTTGAGATATTGCTATGCTTATCTGCCCCTCATGTCGACCTGATTCTCACTTGAGTTACATTTCTGAAAATTGCTAGACATGAAAACTTCCAGGCTTACTTGTAGATATACGTTTCAATTATTTGCTCTTTGGTAACCTCATATCCACATGGTTTCCCATCATTTCCACAGCGTATTGATATTGCACACAACCACACGTCAAAATGCCTAGTTTTGCATGTCTGTAGATGTTAAGGTTAATGATTATTATCCATAAGAGTAATTTAACATCATTTGTAGTTTTACTGAGCCTCAAAATGTTCTCATCCCCTGAAATGTGTCATTAACTTCTTTGAGTTCAGCAAAGCAATGAGGATGATTCGAGTTAGAAATGAATTCTTTCTCAGAATCATTTCTCTTATTTTTCTATTGAAGAAATAACCATTCTAAATTTGCTGTTGTTGTGTCTCTGTTGGTGCCACGATGGTTATCCTTCCTCCTGAAAGTTATGATCATTTGACGTCCTCTGTAATTTCCTTTTCCTTTCAATTTTGTTTTAGTTGGCGATGTCAAGTTCGTATGGTTTTCCTGGCTCTAAATAAAATACTATCCTATTGTTGTATTAGGTGAACCAGTGAAGATGGCAATGGTCACTGTTGATGCTACACTTCCTCCTCGAATAGGTCTTGAACGGTTGTCTGGCAATCTTACAGCTTTGTTACCACGTCTTTCAGTAAGTTGCTTAATTTTTTTTGTTTAATAGTATCTTGCCTACTGCTAGAAGCCCTTTTTCACATTTTCTCAATTTTTTGTCAACTCTTGCTTTACTTGTTAATATCTTATAGAATTGTTGCACATCATATCAGGTTAATTAAAAATTTTACTGGATTCGGTAGTTTGTTAATTTGACGAGTTTCATGTCCATGTATAAATTTCTTTGCTTTTGAGATTTTGGCCTCACCTCTTAAGTTAGTCTGGATCCGGTTTGAAAATTTTTTTACTAGTTGGCACAAATAGTGAATGCAGAGGCAGAGCATTTCATGAGATATTGAGAAACATCTAGGAAAGCATTGGATTGATAGAGAAATGCTTAAGGGTTCCTCATGCTCTTTATTTCCTTAAGTAGTAACTTAAGGCCATATATTGTTAGATGATTGATATGTTCCTGGAGGTAATGACATCCTCACATCCATGACATACCGAATTGTACGAAAAAATGCCAAAAACCAGAAAAAACTGATCAAGGTAATTAGCTGACCTTAAAAGCAATAGAATATGAATGTGGCCAAAGTTGAGCAATGAAGGGGTATGAAACAACACATTGTTTATGCCACAAGGGGGCTGAAAAAGGAAGTCAGGATGCAATAGAGGCTGTTTACTCATTACTGTGTAAAAGAGAAGATGTTGATGCTAAGAGCTCAGACAATAAAATGAGGGAAAATAGACAGAGAAGCAGAAGGAAAGGAGAAGATGAGGGAAGAAGCCACATCAAATCTGTTCTCACATTTCCTATTTTGTATTCCTTAAACCCGAAACTATGATGTGACAAACTTAGCACAATTTGCAAGGAGTCCTAATAGTAAAACTATACTCTAGATGTCATAGCATGAATTCATGTATTTTAATCAAAATCTAGCAAAGGTGAACTTTGATGAGATTATTGTCATAGATTGTATGGTTTCCCCAAATGGACTCCTTGACTCGGGAGTTCCAAACTCTATAATTTTATGCTCCCCATTGCTTGCGGATGCACATCAGTTTAGAAAGGAGAAATCACATTTACACTTGAAGCATTAAGTTGTGCTTGTCTGATTTCAGTTGTTTTCTGTCAGGAATTGGCTGACATAATACCCAAGGACAACTCTCCTCTGGAAGCTCAAACTTCTCAGATCGGCTGCCAGTTATGCTAATTCCCGTCTTCATGCTGTTACAGCAGAAGTACTAGTGCTTTCAAGGTTTCTCTTGTCTTGACGTACACAAACTTTAACATGCATAATGTTTCTTTGTTCTGTTTTTTGCTTGCTTGATTATCTTGTGGAGTGCTTACCTTAAGAGCGGCTTGGGTGTTTATCCTCTGACATCCTGTGATACTGCTTTAACAATACCTCTCTATCCTTCTTTGTAGTTGAAAAGTGTACCACTAGTATGAATACCCATCTTTTTGTGCATTTCAGACTCTACTTTTGGTTGAAAGAAGGAAAATTCAAGGGGTAAGAGAAATCATGAAGAATATATTTTGTCTAAGAATTTTCCTTTGCACGGTGCTTGGTTCTATTAAGTGACAGGCAACAGTTAGTGGAGTCTGCAAAGCATTCCTTCTTTCTCAATTCTTGACCATTTAGATGGTCTCATTCATTTTTGTCAAATAAATGTAAAGGAGGAAAATGAGAACAAGCCTTCTATTAATTTATCATTTACCAGTTTTGTGTGGGGACATTGGGCTATTCTGAATGTGCTCTGACAATATAAGGCAATGCTGAGCATTCCAAATTTGAATTGTTATGTAATCCCTCTGTTCCTGATGATTAATATCTTAAGTGATATTTTTAAGTCAAAGTAGCTAGGAAGATTTGGGATTCCACTTTGCAGATTGCTTTTTTGAAAAATCGGTACTAGTTGCTTTTGCCCTGAAACAAAAATCCCTTGCATATTTGCTTGAGTATGTAATGTTGTATTTTGTACCTTTGTTAGTGTTTCTATTTGATCTTTAAAATATATAATATATATAATACAATATACGCACATGCACAGCATATTAAACTAAATGAAGATGCATATTTTTTATTAAGTTTTGTTTGTATTACATACTTTTATTACTAATTTGTGAACATACTTTGTTGTTTAAAAATTATATATACACTGAATATTTGATTCAGAAAATTTCAAAATATAAATTTGGTAACTATAAATGTCTTGTATATACACTAATATGTATGCAGGCAAATATTGATTTCTTTTGTTGTTCTTTTTTAATTTCTAACTTTTATCTAATTCTATTCTAAATTTTCAATGTATTAGCACTTTTACCACCACCACTACCAACATCTTATGAGATCATTACATAATTTTGATATGCCAAATGGTCAATCAAGAGTCAAAATATTGCCAATTGCGAATGGCAGGATCATCATCCTCATCCTTATCAAAACAACGTTCTATATCACTTAACGAAGCTACTCTATAGAAATCTTTCTTGATTGGTTACACAAAATTTTGTCAAAAATCTGATTCTTCCAATGGATGAACATCTTCTAATCCTAATTTCAATACCATCATTAATTTCGGTTCTAATTGCCATTAGGGCCCTCTTCTTACAAAGTAGAGACATCTCAGTTTCGTCTCAGCAAAGAATCTCCTCGTGTATGCGGTTCAAGACCTGACCGTGTAGTTTTACTATCAAAATAGCATGCAAGGAATGTCACCAATTAGGACCATATGACATCTCAATTTCTTTTTTACAAAGAACATTATTTCCTATGCAGTTCATGATCTGATCATGTAGTCCAATTGCTAAAGTAGCATCCTTTTCCCATTCTCTAAATACTTCTTAATCTAACTCTTCCATGCAAGGAACACCTTTAACATCTAGTGAGAATTTTCAAGACCAATTAACATGATTAAGCAAATCGAGATTGGTTTCAAGAAAATTATTGAAAATCTTATGAATAATTTATTAGTATTAAATACAAAGAAAGAGGACGAACAAGACAAAGAATAAGAGAAAAACAATAAAGAAGAAAGAGCACATTAGCATACACTATGATGTATTCGGTGTGGAAGTAGGCCAATATTTCTATTGTCAAATAGGGGGTTTTCAAGTCGATAACCAAGTATTTATTATTTGTTGGGGAGGGAAAGATAACCACAAGTAAAGTCAAGTGCCAAAAAAAGAACTAAAAAAATACAAGTTGATCATCTACCAAAACAATTATCTACTGGAATATAAGTTTGATGATCTAATTGCTTTGAAGTTTTCTTCCAAGAAAATTCAATCAATAGTCTCAAACTTTGAACTTGGAGAAGAACGTGGGATCTTCACTCACAAATCAAGGGGAACATGTAGAAGAGAACATAAATAAATTGCTCGTGGCAATTAAGAAAATGAAGAAAAAAAATAGGTGCAAATAAGAATAAGATTAAGAGATGTGATAATCAAAAGATAATGAAATATAAAAAAAGTTAACCAAAGTAAGAGTAAGAGACGGAAATTAAACTACTGGAGCTATCGCTTTAACTTATGATAGAAGAAAATGAAAGAATGCTAAGTGACAAATTGATATAATAGATAATCACATCTTTAATACACTAATTACTTCTAATAAATATATGTTTAACATTCCTACTTAACTTTGGTGTTTGTTTTTTAGCAATTGATACATGGTTTATGGTTAGAATACATAGATGCTGAATGCTACAAAGTCAAAGACAATCTCTGGAAGGTTTACCTTTGTCCTTTTTGGAGTCTTTCTTAATATGTTCTTTAATTTTAATTAAAACGAGCTTCTAAGTAACTAGAACTGCTAACTAATATAAATTTTCAACGCCACAATGGAGTTTCTGAAAAAGATGAAATAACACATAGATTGTATGTAATCCACAATTTTTATGGAGAATATTTTAAAACAAGTTAATTTTAGAAAGTTAACATTGGTATATGTGTTAAGCACATTTTGAAAAAAATTATTGTAGTACTAGTTTCAACTTAATATTTTTGCCAATTAAAGTAGCTTCTTGATCAATTTTTTGAGTAGAATAATTTTGTATGATCGTATTTTGCTTTATACAAATATTTTATGATGAGTACACTTTGATGAAAATAAGTTTAGTGGCAAAAAGTGTTAGACTTTTATAACTTTGGATAGGCTTTTCAAATTATATTGTCATAGTTCGAGTAGATTTGCCAAAAAAAGAAAAAAAGAGAACCTGGAAACTAAAAATCTTATTCATTTTAGTCAAAGGGAATAAGTCTATGCTTTTTTTGGAAGCCAAATTTGACTCTCTTGGTTGAAATGGCGAAAGAAAGGACTTGTGATTTGGCCTTTCTCGCTCTTCTTTGCTAACAAAAGTCTTTTTAATTTGTTTGTCAATTTTTTGGGGTAATTTAGTCATTACAATTTGCTGTTTTTCAGTTCACTTAGTTAGATCTTTCGATTAACGTAGTATGTTCTTAATTGTTACTCGTATTTTTTTTACTTTGAAACTAAAATTATCAGGAAAATTAGAAAACACAAATCTCTAATTTCAGGAAAAGTTAAACGAGAAAGAATGACGAAAAGAAACAGAGCACCATACCTGGATGATGGTGCTTCATTTCTTGAAATGGATGATCATTTGTGGAAAGTCATAACTAATTAGTCCAAAAGAGTTTTCATAAAATATGTGCTGATCAAGTGGTTGAGTAAAATCTAAGAAATAGACAAGTGAAGCCACAAAAATTTGTGAGAAAATATTCACAACAAAGAATAGACTTACATATATGAATAAAATAACTTTGTCGAGGTACCTAAACATACAAAAATAGAACAAAACAATTTTGCATGAGACGTTCTTCACAGGGTTATTATCACTTTACCCCCTTAACGTTTGGTGCTACTATTAATTTTCCCTTTAACGTTATTTTTTAGTCACTTTACTCCCAAGACTAACGGTTAAATTTAACGGAATTTGTTAATTAATGGTTAATCACATTTAATCCCCTTAAGGTATACCCCATTTCTCAGTTTACCCCCTAACCTTTAATTTTGCTCACTTAACCCCCTATAGGACAAAATTGCCCTTGCATTATTTTGACTTTTCATTTACCTTATTTTCCTTTCTTTTATTTCTTTTTCTCTTTCTTCTTTATTTAATTCTTCTTTTTTCCCACAAAAATCTTCACCTTAATGATTGAAATTAAAAAAAAGGGAATTGCAGAGATCTATCTTCTCCTTAAATGATTAAAAAAAATATTCAAATCAATTTCCTAAAATACAATCTTTTAATTTTGGGTTTTCCTCTTTCCTTTCTAGTTTCTTATTTTATTCCCAAGAAAATATCATAAGATGAAATTGTGACCTGATTAATAATCATCAATTGAAATTTATGACATGTGGCATCATACAAAAAATCAAAATTAGTTTATGATGCCTTGTAAACCTTCACCCAGAAATATGAAATTACAAAATCAAAACAAAAATTTTCGTTGAAATGGAGTTTTCTATTGGGAATCATGAAAGAGAGAAGAAAGAGAAAAAGAAATAACAGAAAGGAAAACAATTTCATCTTATGATATTTTCTTGAGAATAAAATGGAAAATTGAAAACTCCACAATCCTCCACCGATTTAAAATTAGGGAAAGGGTGGATAATAGGCACAAATGATTTTCTCTATCACTCGTAACTAGCTATGATGTTTCAAGATAAATCCATCACTCTGTGTGTGTGTGTGTGTGTGTGTGTGTGTTTCACACTTTTTCAAGCACCCATGCCGGTGTGCCAATATATGTGTGTGTGTGTGTGTGTATATATAGATTGCATTTTTACTCCTCATAAACAAAATGATACAAGAAAAAAAATGAAGAGAGAGAGACAGAGAAAGAAAGTAATAGTGGCCCATTTCAAGAGTTTTTAGAGAAAAAATTACTGTAGTATTTTTCTAAAATATGATGTACATAAAATAAGAGGTGAACGAGAAATACGTATTTTAAAAGAATATTTATAGAAACGTAAAATTGTTTCACAAAAAAATAGCAATCTGAAGAGACTTAAGATTGGGACTTAAGATTGGGCACTGTACGGTCGCCGTTCTAGGCCTCAAGCCCAGCACCTATTCTTTTCTGAGCAATCAGGCCCAGCACCTTGTGTCAGGTAACGACTAATTACCGACTTAATCAGTTGGTTATGAGCGTTTAAACAATAAACTAGGCTTGGTGCCCCGCAGTTCCGCGAGGTGTCCATTATTGACTATCTTAGGGTAATATAAGATTTATTTACTAACATAGACTTAGAGTATTTTGTATGATAATAGAGTTGGAATAGTAGATAGAAGAGTGATATATTGGATTGATTTATTTATAAATAGATATAGTAAAATTGATGTGATTTGTATTGTGTTTTTTAAAATTAATATGATCTGAAAATTTAATGGGTAATATTGGTTTTAAAAAATTTTGTTTTTTGATTTTAATTTAGTGATAAGTAAATATTATTTAAATTAATGGAATATATATTATTTTTTAAAGTTGATAGGATGAAAAATTAGGTGGAGAATTACATTAAGAGTGTTATAATTTATTGTACTTTGGGCATTGGTAGTTTATGTATTTTAGGATGATGATATTTTCATAATTTGGATAGCTAGGATGAGAGTGTGCATTGTTGCAGTGGAAAAGTCTATGGAAAGGATATAAAAGAATGAGAAGTTTGTTAAAAATTAAATGGATAATAGATATTTTTTTTGGCAAATTTTGATATAGTTTTGGTGTTGTGTGATGAGATAAATTAATAATTTGGAATAATTTGATATTATAGCTTGGTAAAATATGTGTTTATTAATTAAGTAGGTTTTTTTCGATAAGTAAAGATGATATTGATTTAGTAGTTATGAATGAATGTGATTGAAATAGATGGAAGTTGTATTTTTTTTAATTAATAGAATCTGAATAAGTAAAGAATAATATTAATTTTGAGAGCTAGGAGATTTTATATTAATAGTTTATTGATAAATGGATATTATTGAAAGTAAGGTAATGCGTATAAATTTTTTTTATAAGAAATAGAAATGATTGCACATGAAAATTATAGAGTTTAATCACTGTAATTTGCAGTAGAATTTTTAAATATTTATTGTTTGATGTTTATGTGACTTATTTTAGGTTACTCAAAGTTGTAGTGAATTTTGTATTAATATATTGATATAGGTATACAATATATTTTGTAATATGTATGTGTATATATATATGCGTGTGTGTGTGTTTAGTATTTTATTTTACGTGATATAGTGGTTTAATTTTTTTAGTGTTTATATTTTTTTTGGTTTTGTTTGTTTGTTATATTTTTATTATTGATTTATTTTTATGTGTGTATATATATATATATATGTATATTCAATATTTTATTTGAGCTTGTATGATTGTTTAATATTGATTTAGCGTGTCTATCTTTTCTAGTTTTGTTTGTTTGTTATATTTGTGGCATTCCTATTTGTCTTGTGATTCATGTGTCAATATGATTTTTTTTTTGAGTTGCATCATGTATGTTTTTGTCTATATATATATATATATATATATATAGGGGTGTGATTTTAAGTATTTGTATGTAAATTTCTAGTAGTTTGGTTATCTTTATTATAGTTTTAGAGGAAATTTTGTCTTTTTTATTTTGGTTTTAAGTGGTATATTTTCTAATTTTTTAATTTTTGAAATATTATCGAAGTAACATTTTTTAAATTTACAAAAAATATCCTATATTTTAAAAAACAATTAGTCGTATTAATGCAAGCTAATATGAAGCACACAATTGATTTATACTTATAATCAATATTTCTGTAGATATATATTTTGCAAAAAATGAATATATATATATATATATATATATAAAAGGGCACACAATTAATTATCACTTTGTATTGACCGCATTTATGTTATGTTGCTCAATCTTAAAATGCAAAACCTTTAAATTAATAATTCAGTAGTTAACAAATATTATGGAAGTTACATTTTTTAAATAGAGGTAAATTATCCTATATTTTTAAAAACCATTGATCGTATAAATGGAAGCTAATACAAAGTGGCACAATTGATTTATATTTATTAGATACACACAAAATTTCTGTCGATATATATATATTTTCTAGAAAATCATTATTTTTGTCGACATATATATTTTGGAGAAATGAATATATATATAAAGACACACAAATAGGATGCAAGAATATATATAGATTTGTATAGCCCAAAAAATTCGGGTCTACATTAAGGAATGTAAGGTAGCGGCTGCACAGCTGCGACAAACAAAAGTAAAGAAACAATAATTAAGAGAGAATATCATCGAAGCAACATCTTTGAAATAGAGGGAAACTATCCTATATTTTTTAAAGCAAGCATCTAATTAATCGTCATTTTTATAGAGAATAAAAGTGATGTCCTAAAGAAATACTGTCAAATTAACATTTTTGAAATAGAGGAAAATGATCCTACATTTTTCAAAACAGGCATGTAATTAATCATCATTTTTATAGAGAAGCATCCATTTTTATTCGTTTATAGACAAGTATCTAATTAACTAACACTTTGTATTCACTACATCTATGTTACATCACTCAATCTTAAAATGTAAAAGCTTTAAGCTAATAATTAAATAATTAACAAATATTGTTGAAGTAGCATTTTTATATCAATGTAAGCAAATACAAAGTGACACAATTGATTTATATTTATTAGACACACAGGAAATTTTCGTCCATATATTTATTTTGTTGAGAAAATGAATATTTTTATAGACACAAAATTTTCGGCCATATATTTATCTTGCCGAGAAAATCAATATTTTTATTGATATATAAATTTTACAAAAAATTAATATATATAAAAATGGACACAACTAATATATCTAGATTTGAATAGCCAAAAAAATTTGCGTGTTCATCAGGGAATTGAAGGTAGCAGCTGCGGGCCTAACAAACAAAAGCAAAGAAACAATAATAAAGAGATATGACAAGCTAAAGACCACAAAGTGCAAATTTGAGATATTAATTACAAAGAAACCAGGACAAAAGGGCGTAATCAGAATATAAGGTGACAAAATCCAAAATGAGGACAGCAGCAACAGCAGAGAATCAACTCCACAGCCGGCTCAAAAGACACAAAAGTCCAAAATCAGCCACACAATTGCATTAAAACCAGGACAATTAACTGTAGATGGAGCTTTGCAGCTTTATGTGGTTTAAGAAAGATAAGATAACACTTATTATATGTTAATACAAAGCGGTATAGTTGCTTTAGATTTATTAGATATGCATAGAATTTTTGTTCATTTATATATATTACATGCACATAGGATTTTCATTGATTTGCATGTTAATACAAAGTAATACAATTGATTTATATTGATTAGATACACATAGAATTTTCATTGATTTGTATATATCACATTGATTGATCTATAAGGAAAATTTAAATTATGATTATTTGATATGAATAACACTTATTATACGTTAATATGAAGCGGTACAATCGATTTATATTTATTAGATACACATAGAATTTTGTTCATTTGTATATATTACATACACATAGGATTTTCATTGATTTGCATGTTAATACAAAGTAATACAATTGATTTATATTGATTAGATACACATAGAACTTTCATTGATTTGTATATATTAGATACACACAGAATTTTCACTTATTTGTATATTTTTTAGAAAATCAATATTTTGGTCAATTACACATTTTGGAGAGAGCTAATAAATATAAAAGGGTACGGAAAATTATAAACATAAAAACGCAATCAAAGAAAATGACTGAAGATAGCAACATCAGCAGTCAAAGATACAAGAAACAAAAGGATAAAATTGACTGCAAAATTACAAAGAAACTAGGACAAGGGCGCAATCAGAAGAAGGGAACAAAAGCAGAAATGAGGAAAAGCGCATTAGGAACCAAAGCCGCTGCATGGAGCCTTCCAAAAGACAAAAAAGGACGAAATGAGCCGCAAAATCACAGCTAAACCGGCACAATCAACTGTAGATGAAGCTTCCGCGCTTTATGTAGTTTAAGATAAAGGAGCCAGAAAAATCCCGAAACTAGCTTCAAGCCTCTTATTAGCCACTGTCAGGCCCTCAACAATATGGTGAAAGAGAGGTTGAGAGCAACAGATGTGAAGGAGGTTTGAATGAAGAAGAAATAAGAGGGAAAGGCAGAGGGGGAAGGAGGAGAGAGAGAGAGAGAAAAAAAAAGAGAGAATTGGGAGGGAATCAATGGAATTACTTTTCTTGTCCCCAAATCCATTACACTGCCTTGGATTTATACCCATCCAATGATGAATCAAAATCGTATTGGTACAGAAATGGAAATGAACTAACTAACTACTTCAGCAGTCGGTTATAACTAACTTTTAACAAATTTGGCTTCAAACGTCAATTTACACTAATGCCCCTCTAACTTCTGATCCAATTGCAATTGAGTCCCTATTCCTGACAATACTCTCTCCTTGAAGGCTCGCCTTGTCCTCAAGGCTGGAAATCTGGAAATTGGCTATTGATAAAGGATTGATCTTCCCACGATGCCTCTTCTTCTCCCAGCTGATGCCACTTGATGAGGTATTGGATGACAGGAACACCATTTCGCATGATGACCCTTCTATGGAGAATGGCAGCAGGCTGTAATAAGCACTGATCTTGGTGGTCAAGCTCTAGAAGTGTAGGATTAGTAGCTTGATGTGGCCCCAATTTTGGTTTAAGAAGGGAGACATGGAACACTGGGTGTATTTTGGCTCCTGCTGGCAGTTGGAGCTTGTGAGCCACAGCACTGACCTTCTCTATGATCTGAAAAGGTCCATAAAATTTTGCAGCCAACTTCAAACTCTTTCTAATTGCTATAGATTGCTGGCGATATGGCTACAATTTGAGAAAAACCCAATCCCCCACCACAAACTGCCTTTCTGTCCTGTGTTTGTCAGCAAACACTTTCATCCTATTTTGTGCTTGGTGCAGATGCTCCTTGATCCTCTGCAGCATTTGAGCTCTAGTTTGCAGCATATTGTTGGCTGCTAGTATCACCGTGTCATGGTAAGGTCCAATAGGTAGGGACAGTGGCTTATAACCATAGAGAGCCTCGAAGGGAGTAGCTCCCAGGCTAGTGTGATAGGAAGTGTTGTTCCATAGTTCTGCCAGACTCAACCATTGACTCCACTGAGTTGGATTTTCACTTGTCATACACCTCAAGTAAGCCTCCAGGCACTGATTAAGCCTCTCACTATGGCCATTAGTCTCAGGGTGGTAGGAAGAGCTATAGTGTAGCTCGATTCCAGCCAACTTGAACAGCTCCTGCTAGAGTTTACTGGTAAAAATTCTGTCTCTATTTGTTACAATAGAGTCAGGCAGACCGTGTAGCTTATAGATATGGTCCAGGAAAACTTGAGCCACTTGTGCTACTGAGAAGGGGTGTGAAAGGGCTACAAAGTGACCAAATTTTGTCAGTCTGTCTATGACCACCAGAATGGTATCAAAGCCTTTGGAACTAGGCAACTTCTCTATGAAATCCATGGTGATGTGTGACCAAGCCTGAGTTGGTATAGGAAGAGGCTGTAACAGCCCTGGATAAGGCACATGCTCACTTTTGTTCCTCTGGCAGACCTCACATCCCTACACAAACTGAATAATTTCTCTCTTCATTCCTGTCAATAAAACATACTCTGCACTCTCTGAGCATAGGCTCTTTAGCCAGAATGACCTCCAATAGGGGACTCATGCATGGTCTTGATTATCTTCTGTTTAATCTCCTGACTATTCCCCACATACAACCTCCCTTTATACCTGAGTACCTCCTGGCTGAGTCTGAAATCAGAATCCTGTGGCTCAGGGTCTAGTAGTAGCTGACTCAACAGGTTCTGGCATTGTTGATCTCCAAAGTAAGTGTCCTGTAGTTCTTGCATCCATACAGGCTGAACTGTGGTTATTGCTAGGAGCTGTTGCTGCTTAGTTATGGGATCAGGGGCAGCTCTTCTAGACAGTACATCAGCAACTGTGTTCTCAGAGCCCTTCTTATATTGAATCTCATAATCCAAGCCCAGCAACTTGGTTAGCCATTTGTACTGTGCAGTTGTGGTTAATCTCTGTTCCAACAAAAACTTAAATGACTTATGATCTGTCCGGATAATGAAGTGGTTCCCTACCAGATAGTGTTTCCACTTTGTGACTGCAAAAACCAATGCCATCAGTTCCTTCTCATAAATAGACAATCCCATATTCTTAAGGGTACTGACAAAAGCTATGGGATGCCCTTCCTGCAGTAGTACAGCTCCCATGCCCTGACCACAGGCATCAGTTTCCACTACAAAAAGAATGTCAAAGTTAGGGAGCCTCAGCACTGGTGCACTGTTGATGGCTTTTTTAAGCTGGTTAAAAGCCTCTTGTGCATCTGTACTCCAATTGTAGGCATCCTTCTTGAGTAAATTGGTTAGTGGCTTGCTGATTGCTCCATATCCCTTAATGAAACGTCTGTAGTACCCTGTAAGTCCCAAGAATCCTCTAAGTTCTTTCACAGACTTAGGGGAAGGCCAGGACAAAATACACTCCACCTTGTTCATGTCCATACGTACCCCTCTATTGGAGACCACATGTCCCAGATATTCCACCTCCTGTTGAGCATAGGAGCACTTAGAGAGCTTGGCATATAGTTGGTGATTTCTGAGCGCTTCCAACACCTGTTGCAGGTGTTTCTAATGGAGTTCCAAACTAGTGTTGTAGATCAGTATGTCATCAAAGAACACCAAGGCAAACTTCCTCAGAAAAGGCTCAAACACCTGGTTCATCAGGGCTTGAAATGTTGCAGGTGCATTTGTTAATCCGAAAGGCATTACCAAGAAATCATAATGGCCTTGGTGAGTTGGAAAGCAGTCTTGTGTATGTCCTTCACTTTTACTCTAATCTAATGATATCCTAACCTTAAATCAATTTTTGAGAAGAATCTGGCTCCATGCAATTCATCTAAGAGTTCTTCAATGTTGGGTATAGGGTATCTGTCTTTGATGGTCAAATCATTTAAGTGTCTATAGTCCACACAGAAACGCCAAGTGTTATCCTTCTTCCTAACTAATAGTACTGGGGAGGCATAAGGACTGTTACTTGGCTTAATAATTCCAGAACTCAACATATCAGCTATCTGTCTCTCAATTTCTGTTTTCTGTGAGTGAGGATACCAGTAAGGTTTTATTTTGAATGCCTGTGCTCCAGGCTTGAGGGGAATCTGGTGATCCAAACTCCTGTTTGGTGGCAGTTGAGTAGGCTCTTGGAAGACCTCTGGAAACTGATCCAATAGTGCTGTAATTGATCCTGGTATTTCTTCTGTAGTCACCTTGCCTACCTGTGCTGAAGTAGCACAACACCTCCTCTTGGCTTGCAAAAATCCTCTGAGGTCCTTCCTCCTGACCAACTCCATTGTTGCATTATTCACTGCTCCATGTAAGGTGATAGCCTCTCCTTGGTGGAACATGGATATTTTAAGTTGGTGAAAATCAAAAGTGATAGGGCTATAGTTACACATCCAGTCTACCCCTAGGATGAGATCCCAGTCCCCTAATTCCATAATCCTGAGGTCAAAACTGAACCTATAATTCTGGACGTTCCATAGGACCTGTGGGCACTGAGCTCCACTGGTCACCAAACTCCTATCTCCCATGGTGACTGTGAATGGTTTAACATGCTCAAATGGAATTTTTAGTGCAGACACAAGTCT
Source organism: Coffea eugenioides (assembly GCF_003713205.1). NCBI lineage: Eukaryota > Viridiplantae > Streptophyta > Magnoliopsida > Gentianales > Rubiaceae > Coffea > Coffea eugenioides. The sequence continues at coordinate 68,744,011 of NC_040036.1, forward strand.
GTGGTGGATGTAACTATCACTGCTCCCTGTATCTACCAAGATTTTTACATTTTCCCCTGCTAATTGCCCTTGCAATAGGATTGTGTTTCGCCTGAGAGAATCTGAGAGTGCATTGAGAGATACCTTTACTGATTCCCCTGGATTTCCAGTCAGTTCATCCTGCTCCGCTAATTCATCTTGAAATTCTGTATCCTCCTCCTCTTCATACAACATGAAATTCAAGTGCTTCATCCTACACTGATGTCCAACTCCAAACTTTTCTCCACATTTAAAACATAAGCCATTATTCCTTCTATACTGCACTTCCTGTGGGGATAACCTCTTAAATTCAGGTTTCTTAGGCTCTGGTCTTGGTGTGTTGTTCTGAGGTAATTTATAAGTGCTGACTCCACCATTCATAGCTGTAGGATGCCTGTACATTCCAAACCTTGGTTCAGCCATTACTTTGTTACCCTCCTTTCCTGTCCTCCCTTGCAATTTGAGGGCCTGTTCTTGCAGATGAGCTATATCTATGACTCCAGAGAGGGTGTTTGGTTTGAGCATTCGCACTATAGGCTTAATTTTCCCCCCCTGAGGCTACTGGTAAAGCTGGAAATGAAATATTCTTCGCTCAGGTAGGGGTTTTGGATCAACATCAGTGTTTTCAGTTCTTCAAACTTCTCCTGATAAGCCTCCACTGTACTTGTCTGCTGCAATTTGTTGAATTCCTCCACAATGTCCCTACAACAGGTCCCCTTGAACCTCTGACAAAGCAGTTCCTCAAATTCTCTCCATGACAACCGCGGTTTCTCCAACTTAACTCCCTAAAACCACATATCAGCCTTCCCTTCCAAAAACATCTCCACTACCAGTAGCTTATGGTCTTCCTGGATTCTATGCAACATGAAGTATTTGTTGCATTTCCTGATCCACTCACGTGGATTCTCTCCACTGAACATGTGCAATTCAAGCTTAGGAAGGGAGTGGCCAGAGAGCTTACCCAAGAATTCACAGTCCTTCGCCTCAGTATCTGTTTCCAGATCTAACCTCTGATGACTAGGTGGTGTTGGCAGTAATGGTGTTCGATCTCTCCCCATTTTAGCGTCATCACCTGTACTCTTTTCCTTGATCAACAGTGTCTTCATTATCGAACTGAGTGCTTCGAACTTCTGCTCCATTCCAATCACAATCGAATCCATATGTTGATCTCTTCCAGTCATTTCTTCTTTTACTTGCTGCTGGATACTTCTGACATCCTCCATTACTTCCTGCAGCTTCTGTTCTTGCTTCTTGAGATGATTTTACAGAATTTTGAATCGAGTGTTTTTTGCCATTTGGATTTCAGTAGCTGGCCAAGGATCGGTCAGCTCTGATACCAATTTGTCAGGCCCTCAACAATATGGTGAAAGAGAGGTTGAGAGCAGCAGACGTGGAGGAGGTTTGAATGAAGAAGAAATAAGAGGGAAAGGCAGAGGGGGAAGGAGAGAGAGAGAAAAAAGGAGAGAATTGGGAGGGAATCAATGGAATTACTTTTCTTGTCCCCAAATCCATTACACTGCCTTGGATTTATACCCATCCAATGATGAATCAAAATCGTATTGGTACAGAAATGGAAATGAACTAACTAACTACTTCAGCAGTCGGTTATAACTAACTTTTAACAAATTTGGCTCCAAACGCCAATTTACACTAATGCCCCTCTAACTTCTGATCCAATTGCAATTGAGTCCCTATTCCTGACAGCCACATAGTTCCGCACTCTACCTCTGCACCCATTATCCATTTTCAAGGTCAGTTTCTCCTTTTTTTTATTTCTTTTTTTCTAGTTTTGTTTATAATCCTTTTGATTATCTTGTAGCTGGTTCTATTATTCTGGTCGATGCAAAATTCCATACAGCTCTGCCTTTTCGTCCATTCTTCCATTTTCAGTTGATGTTTATTTAACCATCATTTGCGTTGTTAAATTTGCTGAATCTTTTGTATTTCTTTATTCTCAGTTGCGTATCGTGGGTTAATTTTCGCCATTACTTCCAGATTTGTTTGTTTAGAGAGACGTATTGTGAGAATTAGGTTAGGGTTTCGATCAGGGTTAGGGTTAGGGTTTATTATTGAAGCTCCAATTTCTGTATAACTTGAAGAGATGGACTCAGAAGGTAGTGAGATTAAGAGAACCCAAGAGGAGAGGAAGAAGATGGAGCAAGACCTGGCTTCCCTCACGTCGGTTACGTTTGATACTGACTTGTACAGCGCTGACCGTTTCGAGGGCTATGAGAGGTCAATTCCGGTGAATGACGATGACGACACAGCGGACGGTCCTGATAACGAGATAGCTCGGAAGCTGAATTCTTATACTGCTCCAAAAGAGTTTTTCAAGGATGCTCCGAGGCCCGGGAATGAGGATGACCTCGGGTTTAAGCAGCCGAGCAGAATTATTGACCGGGAGGATGATTATAGGAAGAGGAGGTTGAACCGGGTGATATCTCCGGAGAGGGTTGACCCTTTCCTGGATAAAACCCCAGGGCCGGACATGAGGTCGTATGCTGATGTCATGAAGGAGGAGGCTTTGAAGAGGCAGAAGGATGATGTGCTGAAAGCAATAGCGAAGAAGAAGGAGGAAGAAGCAGTTAAGCCAGTAAGCAAAGAGAAGGAAGCGGAGAAACCCAAGAAGAGAAATCGGTGGGATCAGTCGCAGGATGACACTAGTGCAAAGAAAGCTAAGGGAGGTTCTGATTGGGATTTGCCGGATTCAACTCCTGGAATTGGGAGTGGTAGGTGGGATGCGACTCCAACACCCGGGAGGATTGGGGATGCGACTCCTTCTGTGAGGAAGAATAGGTGGGATGAGACTCCAACCCCTGGGAGATTGGCTGATTCGGATGTCACCCCTGCTGGGGGAGTTACTCCTGGTGCTACCCCTGCTGGGATGACTTGGGATGCAACTCCAAAGCTGGCTGGGCTAGCGACCCCTACACCTAAAAGGCAGAGATCAAGGTGGGATGAGACTCCTGCTACTATGGGTAGTGCAACACCGATGTCCAATGCTACCCCTGCTGCGGCAGCAACCCCTGGTGTGACCCCCTTTGGAGGAGCTGATCTTGCTACGCCAACTCCAAGTGCTATTAATCTGCGGGGTGCAATTACGCCAGAGCAGTATAATTTGCTGAGGTGGGAGAAGGATATTGAGGACAGGAATCGTCCATTGACCGATGAAGAGTTGGATGCTATGTTTCCCCAGGAGGGCTACAAAATTTTGGAGCCCCCAGCTTCCTATGTCCCAATTAGAACTCCTGCTAGGAAGCTTCTTGCCACCCCAACGCCGATTGGCACACCTCTGTATAATATCCCTGAAGAAAATCGAGGTCAGCAGTTTGATGTGCCGAAAGAGATGCCTGGTGGACTGCCTTTCATGAAGCCTGAAGACTATCAATATTTTGGTGCACTGTTGAATGAAGAAAACGAAGAGGAATTGTCTCTGGAAGAGCAGAAAGAACGAAAGATAATGAAACTACTGCTCAAGGTTAAGAATGGCACGCCACCTCAGAGGAAAACAGCTCTGCGGCAGTTAACTGATAAGGCCAGAGAGTTTGGTGCTGGGCCACTGTTCAATCGGATTCTTCCGTTGCTCATGCAACCGACATTGGAGGACCAAGAAAGACATTTACTGGTGAAGGTCATTGATAGGGTGCTTTACAAATTGGATGAGTTGGTGCGTCCATATGTGCACAAAATTCTTGTGGTGATCGAGCCGTTGCTGATTGATGAGGATTATTATGCCCGTGTAGAAGGTAGGGAAATTATCTCCAATCTCAGCAAGGCTGCTGGGTTGGCAACTATGATTGCTGCAATGCGCCCTGATATTGACAATATCGATGAGTATGTAAGAAACACTACTGCAAGAGCATTCAGTGTTGTTGCCTCTGCACTTGGAATTCCTGCTTTGTTACCTTTTCTGAAGGCAGTGTGTCAGAGTAAGAAGTCTTGGCAAGCCCGTCACACAGGTATCAAAATTGTTCAGCAGATTGCTATTTTGATTGGTTGTGCTGTTCTTCCACACTTGAGGTCTCTTGTAGAAATCATAGAACATGGTCTTAATGATGAGAATCAGAAGGTTAGAACTATCACAGCTCTTTCCCTTGCTGCTCTTGCTGAGGCAGCTGCCCCATATGGTATTGAGAGCTTCGATTCAGTGCTGAAGCCTCTCTGGAAGGGTATTAGATCTCACCGAGGGAAGGTTTTGGCAGCCTTTTTGAAAGCCATTGGTTTCATCATCCCTCTCATGGATGCTATATATGCTAGTTACTATACCAAGGAAGTGATGCATATACTGATCCGTGAGTTTCAGTCGCCTGATGAAGAAATGAAGAAAATTGTTTTAAAAGTTGTGAAGCAGTGTGTGAGCACTGAAGGTGTTGAGCCAGACTACATCAGGAATGACATTCTCCCTGAGTTCTTCCGCAACTTCTGGGTGAGAAGAATGGCTTTGGACCGCAGAAATTACAGGCAACTTGTTGATACTACTGTTGAGATAGCAAACAAAGTTGGGGTTGCTGATATAGTGGGTAGGATTGTTGAAGATCTCAAGGATGAGAGTGAACCTTATAGGAGGATGGTCATGGAGACAATTGAAAAGGTGGTTGCAAATCTGGGCGCGTCTGATATTGATGCTCGCTTAGAAGAGCTGTTGATTGATGGGATTCTCTACGCGTTCCAAGAGCAAACCAGTGATGATGCAAATGTGATGTTGAATGGTTTTGGAGCTGTTGTTAATGCTCTTGGGCAGAGAGTGAAGCCTTACCTTCCGCAAATATGTGGGACTATTAAATGGCGTTTAAATAATAAGAGTGCAAAGGTCAGACAACAAGCTGCAGATCTTATATCAAGGATTGCTGTGGTGATGAAGCAGTGTGGAGAAGAACAACTCATGGGCCATCTTGGTGTCGTTTTGTATGAGTATTTGGGGGAAGAGTACCCAGAAGTTCTGGGATCAATATTGGGTGCTCTGAAAGCTATTGTTAATGTCATTGGTATGACTAAAATGACTCCTCCAATAAAGGATTTACTTCCTCGCTTGACTCCAATTTTGAAAAATCGTCATGAGAAAGTCCAGGAGAACTGCATTGATCTTGTTGGTCGAATTGCTGACCGCGGAGCAGAATTTGTTCCTGCCAGAGAATGGATGAGGATTTGTTTTGAGCTTCTTGAGATGCTGAAAGCCCACAAAAAGGGTATTCGTCGAGCAACAGTCAACACTTTTGGGTATATTGCAAAAGCTATTGGTCCACAAGACGTCCTTGCAACACTGTTGAATAATCTCAAAGTTCAGGAACGTCAGAACCGTGTCTGCACAACTGTCGCAATTGCTATAGTTGCTGAAACTTGTTCTCCCTTTACAGTTTTACCTGCGCTGATGAATGAATATCGTGTACCTGAGCTTAATGTTCAGAATGGTGTTCTGAAGTCCTTGTCTTTCCTCTTTGAGTATATTGGTGAAATGGGTAAGGACTATATCTATGCAGTTACTCCATTGCTGGAGGATGCTCTCATGGATAGAGACTTGGTCCACCGGCAAACTGCTGCTTCAGCAGTGAAGCACATGGCTTTAGGAGTTGCTGGACTTGGGTGTGAGGATGCTTTGATTCATTTAATGAATTATGTCTGGCCAAATATTTTTGAGACATCACCACATGTTATTAATGCGGTTATGGAAGCCATTGAAGGAATGAGGCTGGCTCTTGGAGCAGCAATCGTTCTTAATTACTGTCTTCAGGGGCTATTTCATCCAGCAAGGAAGGTGAGAGAGGTGTACTGGAAAATCTACAATTCACTGTATATTGGTGCTCAGGATGCCCTTGTGGCTGCTTATCCGATGCTGGATGATGAAGAAAACAATGTATACAGTAGGCCTGAGTTGGTGATGTTTGTATGACGCTGGATCGTGTTTTAGATGAAGCTTGGGAAGGTCCAGTGGGTTAAAATATGTAAGAGTGGCTAGCTGTTGCTTTTCGAGCTGCTGCTGGTTTTCTTTATATGCTCTAATAAGAGTTGTCTTGCGTTCTTGTAATTCTCTTGAATTCAGCAGTTAGATTTGAAAAAAATGTTCGTTGAGACTTCAACTATTAGAATGCTTAATCTGTTCTTGTGTGTTTTAATGGTGCGAATTTTCTTTTTACCTAGCATAAATTTGTACTGCTGTTTTTTCTTGCCGACTTCTGCTAATGATGCATATGCTGCTCGTAGACTGCTTTGTTTCCCTGTTTTTCAGCTTTTGGTACGTACTAGGAGGAAAACACCGCGATGTGCAGTGTAATTGTTAGGCTCGATAAAAAATGCCCAATTATTCAAATATAGATATTAAGTATGAAAAGTTACATAAAGCTACAGTAATATCTTTGCGATTTTGTAATTTTATTAAGCAATGAAAATAAGTAATTTGTTAAAAAAATGCAAGACAATATAATAAGAAGATTATTGAGATCATTATGATGTTCCTTGTTTCTACATACAATGTAAGATGTTCCTTGTTTGTGCGTAAAATGTGAGATGCAACATGTTTTTGCATACAATGAAAATAGAACAAACAAAAAAGATAGATATAATCGAGGCGGAGCAAAGTCTTCTGAACGAGATCTAAAATTGATACGAAGTTGAGACCAAACATAGTTCAGCCTTTGCCACAAAAGTTGCCTAAGGAATAACCACACACAGATGTACACAATTCGTAGATATAGCAATAATCCTTTCAAAAAGTTCTAAGCAATCTGTCAAATCTAGAATGGCAAATCAAGAAGGCAAAAAGTATGAAGTTCGAGTTGTACAAAAGTTGAATAGTATGAATTCAGCTTAATCTTGTTTTCTTGGTGGAGTAGCTGTCCATATTTTAAGAGTCATCTTCTTCCACATTATCTGTACCATCGAACTTTTTAGCGAGTCAAAGGCAAACTTTTGAAGAACCATTGGCTTCTGCTGCAGTTACGAGTTTTCCTGCAATTTGCTTCTAGGAAAAGACAAATGTGTATTACAAGTTCAATTGAGTGTTCATGGACTTGGAGTCGTGCTCCATAATCTTAGCTTCATGGCTAAGTGACAGAGTCATTTTTTAACAAAAAGTTACCCATTTCATGTCAAAGTAAATCATATCCACTCTCCAAGTGTATAATACTAATTCAAAATTGCAAACTGACATTCAAAGGTTCTACTTTGTTGTGTTCTTGGGGAGTAATGGAGTAATTTAATCTTAGAAACCTCATTAACTCTGGCCACAATCCAGTAGCTAATATTTCCCCAAGTGCTGGTTGGTAACATTTGCTCATAGAGCAGAAATTATTGTATATGAGACAAAAATAAAGGGAATGCTGCCATTGCCAAGCAGGCAATGCAGATTTACTTTTATTTAAAAGTTTAATATTGCTCAAAGCAGCAGTTGTTGAAGATACAAGCCTCTCTCACATGGCAATGTCCAACAGCAGGCATTTAATGGAGTACAAAAGCAACAAAATGTTTGTTAATATGCTAATGTTTTGTAATTTTTAACTTAATTGTTTACCTTAAAAGATAAGCAGCTGAACAGTACATGTATTATATGGCAGGTTAGAATACATCAGGAATTGTAGTTGATTACACATCCATTTAGACTGGACTTTTTGCATGATATCTGGCAAAAAAAATAAAAAATATTGATTTATCAACTACCCCTTTACCTAGTCTTTGATGCTCAAACTAAACTGCAACTAATAGTCAAATGCCACAATTAATTGCATGAAACTTTGATTTTTACCTAGCTATATTTCAATTTCATGAACTTATTTTGGTCTACAAGTTTTCTGATGATTTCATATTGGAACCAACATAGCTACAGCCAAAACGAAAATTCCTAAGAAGTTCAACTCCCAAAATTTACATCTAAGCATAAAGTAACAAATTATATTCAAAATAGGTAAAAAAAAAAAAAGCTAGCAAGATAAGAAAATAATGCTAGAAAAACTAACCTATATGTAGGAGGAGCAACTGACGGCTGAACTGAAGCACAACTAAAATTCCCAAAACAAAATGATGCTGCAAAAGTTATTGACGTTTAAGATATGAGTTCAAGTTTTAGAAAAGGTAATAAAATTTGAAAGTTGTTTTAAAAAAAAAATGTTGACATTGGTACTCTTGAGAACATATAATGTTAGTTCAGACCTCACTGTAAGTTGTTAGTGTTACAGAATCAATACCACTTTATACCACTTTATACCACTTCAAAATTATTTCCTCATAACCATTATTTCATCTGCAATTTTATTCTTTGTATACCAGTGAAAAATACAAAGGCAGAGACATGAACAAGAACCAAGAAATTGATGATTTCAGTTATTTTGAAAAAGGTTATTATCACTTTACCTCCTTAAACTATATCACTACTATCAGTTTACCCCCTAACGTTATCTTTTAGTCACTTTACCCCTATAAGTAATTCAGCTCAATATGTTAAGAAATTTTGGACAAAAATACCCTTTTATTTTATAGCATTACCACATTGTTATTATAACTTTATTCATTTAGATTATAGTGATACAATCACTTTAGTTTCTAATATTATTTTCTAGGCATTTTACCTCATCGTTAATCTAACTAGTATGGTCAAAAAATTTTAAATATATTTACCCTTTTTTATATATATAATTAAAAATAAAAAATTTAGAATGGTTATTCTTTTTGTTTTTTACTTTAAGAGATCGAAAAACATAAAAATAAACGATTTTCTCAAATTTCTTTTTTTCACATTTATTAATACTAGGAAAAGAAAAAGAGAAAGGAAAAAAGGAGACGAAAAGTTAGATTTTGCAAAATAAATAAATAAATAAATAAATAAAAGTCTAACATTATCGTATTACTTTAAGATTGTCGAGATTAGAATTAGAATTTGGTGGTAAACAAAAAAGTTAATAAAAGTATTTAATTCTTTTTTATTTGTAATTTTTAAAAAAAGAATTGAGCTCCCTCTCCCCCTCCCCCTCTCCATCTTTCTATTTTTTTCAATATTAATAAAATTGCCAAGAAGATAGAATTAATATTTTGACTTTTTTCTTGATACTAAAAAGGAGAAGAGTCACTATAAATTTTTTATTATTTTTATTATGCAAAGAGGAGGGTATTTTCTTCTAAAGTTTTTTAAGTTGTTAAGTTGGTTTAATGGTAGGATAAATTGCTTAAAAAATAACTTTATGGGATAAATTGATAATGAAACTATATTTTATGGGAGTAAAGTGATAATAATTTTAAGGGTTAAAAATGTCTTTTCACTTTAATTAACAAACTCCGTTAAGTTTGACCGTTAGTCTTGGGGGTAAAGTGACTAAAAGATAACATTAAGGGGGAAATTGATAGTAACACCAAACGTTAAGGGGTTCAAGTGATAATAACCTTTTTGAAAAACCCAAGCAACAACTAAACAGGAGTTGAGAAAATTGAGCATTCATTGTCAAGAAACCGTCAAAAATTCCTTGCCTTCTAGTAAGGACCATTCTCAACAAATCTATGATGTGTGACAGACTTATATAGTATCAATGTTAGTTGAATTCCACAAATTTTTTGAAATTGCTAGCTTTATAAGTATTTAAACATCCTAACAACATAGAGCTCTAATCAAAGATACCCATAAAAGAAACTAAAGTGCATTCAACATCACTAACCTTCTTCCATTTCTACATCCTCAGCCTTATGAAACCAGCATATAACCAAAATCATCACTTTACTCAATCAATTTACATGGGTTTTACAGTAAGACCAGGGGCATAGAGAAACTTAGCAAAACAAATCATCATAGAGATACTTAGTAGAACAACCAATAGGCACTGACAAAGAGAGAAACAAGAAGAAAGCAAATAATAAGCAAGTGTAAAGTGAAAGGCAATCAAAGATATTCATCTTAAAAATTGGTCTTAAATTTTGTATCAGCGTTGCTCCTATTTAATATTCACAAAAATTACATGAATTACTGAATTTTTTGCTACTACTTGTTTAATCAAACTTTTGATATCTATTCTATTCCCATTAAAAAAATATTGATCCAAATCCAACAAAGTAGGCCCCAAGATGGAATTTCACCCACATGGCCAAAAATTGTTGCCCAAAAAGTATAAAATAGTTGGCTGCAAAAAGACAAAAAATGTCAAAATCATTACCAACTAACTAAAACAATTTAAGAGAAATAGCCAATCCATACCCTTTTACTCTGAATTTCTTGATTGTAAAGAGTTGCTGGCAATATCAAAAGGAAATAAAACTTTCCAAGAATATGAAAAAACAAGTTAAACTATTTCACCTAATGAAAAAATCATAAGTTCCGATGCAAGGGTAAACCATAGAAAAAAAGGAAGAAACTTTTGAGAGCTAAAAAAAAGAGATTATATGAACAATCATGAAAAAATGGTTCATTTCTCTAATTCTTAAAAATCCATGGAACCAAAAAGAATGCTTTTTGTGAGCTACGAATTCAACAAACATTTTTGGAAGAAAACACACGAAATGATTAAAAAGAAAAACCTGCCATCAGTTGCTGTTTTTCCTTCTTTTTTCCAAAGCTTCTCTAGCCTTTTATGTTTTTTCCCCTTCTTTTTTAATTTCATATTTTTTCCTTCTCTAGCCTATTTTTTTTTCTTTCTCAAGGGTCGTGGCCAAATTTCATCTAACCATCAAGTACAAACCTTACCATACACCACCAAAAGGTCAGGGATAAATATTAAAACTATCAGCTTTTAAAAGTTTTGTAGAAAAAAGATTGTTTTCGAAGTTTCTAATCTCCTTTTCAATGATTCACATGAACCAAAACCATATGAGAAGGAAAAGAGAACACAAGGATGGAATGGCAGTATGTGTGTGGAAATCAACTGTTAAGCATTATCAGCTAATCAAAGAAATGGAGCACTAATAATCTAGAGACAAACCTTTGTAGAAAAGCCCCTCAATCAAGTCCTTTAGCAGGGGATTCATCCCATTAGGGATATACAAGGGGTTATTAACAATCTGCGAAAAGTGCAAATCTCTAATTACAATTGACTATAGAAACCAGTAAATGAACAAGGCACAAAAAGAATAACAAGCATTCCTGTTCTTTACAGGACATTTTTACGTGAGGAGGCAATGGGAATACATTATCATGTGTATGAACCCAACTACCGACATGTCAGCAACTTTGGTATGATAGGTTGAACCTAATTATACCCAAAATCATGATCAGACATTCTGGAAATTCTTCAACAACCACACAACAAAAATAACCTTTTTCAAATTCTGTCTTTCTGGTGATAACTGGGCATGATGTACAAGATGAAAAAGCTATAGTCAATTTAGTGAGACAGAGCTCTTATAGAGAGGAATATACAACAACATCCAGATGTCAGTGTGCAGGCATAGAGACATAGTTCTTCTACCAAGTAAGGATCCATCTTAATGAAAAAATATTGCGAAAACTGCAGTTCATTACCTTAACAACCTGATTAACACTAAAATCACCAATCTTCACAATCCCAGAAGCAGCTACCAAGAGATTATCAGTTGTAATATCACCATGCACTACATTCTATGAAATTGGAAAGAAATTAGTGCAAAACATTAGAACATTTTAATGTTAAGCAAATGATATAGAAGACAAAAGCTTAGGTTAAGTTGAATATGTGAGGACCCGAATTTTCTTACTTTTATTTTATATTATATTATTGACTTATTTAAATGTTTATCTACCCGTTTTCTCCAAATAATTTATTTCCAACCATTTTAAATCCATTTACATGGAACAAGGTCTCAATTATATTTTTAAAACGCCCCGTTGGCAAATTTAATTTTCGAAGCCTCGTTTAGTAAGGAATAACGAGTACACGTGTTTTGAGGCGATATCCGATCCGAGAGTGCAATTATCTTGGAGAATAAAAGGTGATCAATAATGGACTAAGAAGAGTTAATTGAGGGATTAGATGTGATTGAGTTGAATAAAGCTTTTAAATTGCATGTGCGTCGATAGTTTCTCGAAAGTCGCATCGTGCGACAAATTGGAGACTTGAGGAATCAAAATATGTGAGGACTCATGTTTTTATTTTTAAAATAGTTATTTTTATAATTATTTACCAGAATAATAGTTAATTATATTATCGTTATGCGAATTGCTTTTTAATTTTGCCTTATCGCGAGCGAATCGAAAGTTCGCGTTTTCGCACGTGCGACTAATTGAAGGACTTTAGAAATTTATTTTTGACTACTAAGAGTGAATAATTATAGTGTTAAAGGAAGTACATTGGAGGTTTAGTGCACAAGTGAAACAAACCCGAGAGAAAGCGGACACGAAACGCGTGCGCGCGAACACTATTCCTAGTTGACTTTTGAAGGAATTTGGCCACAAATCACTCAAGCTTCTCTAAGAAGCTTCATTCATCAGCACACACTCTCTCTCCTCACCATCTTGCTCAGCCGAAACCCTCCAAGGAAGAAGAAGAAAAACTCTCTTCATTCCACTTCACTTTGAGCCACCATTTCACTCCAAATTCTTCATACAATCTTCACACCACTTGGAGAGCAACTCTAGCTTGGAACAGGACACCTTCTTGCCGGTTTTCTTGGAGCTTTTGGTGCCAAAAATTTCTGGTTTCTCTCAAAGTTAGGAGGTAACCATCCAACACCATCCAATCTTTCATTCTTGGCTTTAATGAGTTCTATCCTTGGCTTTGAAACTTGTAGCTTCATTATTGTTGCTATTACTTGGATTGGATTGGTTGAAGTGGGTTCTATGAATTCCCACCTTGGTTGTATGGGCTGATATGATGATATAATGCTTGGTTTGAGTTTTTTAGGTGTTGTTTAAGATGATTATGGATAGAGAATTGAAGGAAAGATCGAAGGAAATTGCGTAGGAATGTTGGGCCGAATCTGTCCTGTTTTGCCGTGCTTTTATTTCAAAATTTTATGGGTTGTTTTGCTGTGAAATTGATGTATATATGTTGTATATGGTGTGTAGAAAGTTTCTACCAAAAATCATTTGAATTGGTTGAGCAAAACATGAAATTTTGAAATTTAATCAAATCTGGAAACTGTGTTCGGACAGGTTGAATAGTGTCCCTTTGATCGAACATATCTTTTTGTACAGCTATCAAAATCGAGTACCATTTGTGGCATTTGAAACTAGACATTTTAAGCTTTCCAACGGTATAAAATATGCCATCTAGTTCAAACTGAGTGATCCGTAGTGATTCACCAAAGTTTCCTGTTCTGTTCTGTTGTTCTATTCGAATGGCAGTGAGAAGCTGCGATTTTTCGCTTGAATTCGAACTACCTATGAACTGATTATCAAACGACTTCTTCTGATGAAATGTAGCCTTATGATTCTAGTTTCCAATGTCATCAACCATTCTCAATTCCAAGTTGTATTGAGTGAGATATGGTTCAATTCCCAAAACTGCGACAAAACTGGAAAACCCTTCTTTTTGGCTGGCCGATTGGTTTGGTTGCTTGTGAGAGGTTTTATTTTGAAATTTTGATGTCAACCAACTATCAATTGCTTATGAAATATTTCTTGGACCTTGGTTTCACAAATGAACCAAAATAGGACTGATTTCATGGTGCAAAGTGTTTGAAAAGGGAAAGAAAACAAGAACACAGATTTGCTTTGGAAAATTTCTTGAACTTTGGTAGTTTTGTTAACTACCTTCCCATACAAGTTTTTACATGAAATGTGATAGCGTAATAGCCCTCATATGGTAGAGTTTAATGGTACCAAATTTGGTGTTATTATAAGACCATTTCAATACCCAAATGATGTGCCAAAGTTGTTCTTCAAACCTGGAAAATTTACTGAACTGTCTTCGATTTTGGCCAACTTTGAGCTGCTATATTTTGGCACTAAAAACTCCGAATTTAGTTCTGCTTGTGGCGTTTAGAAATTTGTTTAGAAATCTTATTGTATTACAAATTTCAGAGGCTAGTTCATTTCCTGTGAATTTTGCCGAATTTCCAAAGTTTGCCGAAAAACATGATCGAAACTGTCTTGTATGCTCAAGTCAGCCACTTTGAGCTGAAATTTGAATGTCTTCCGTTTGGAATCTTGGAAAGGTGTCTTTTGGGAACTTTTAGTACTTTGAATCAAGATTCCAACGGTATAAGTTTTCCAATTTTGGACCTACTGAGTGCAAGTTCTGATTTTTCTAAGTTGACATACAAAACTGAAATTTTTCCGACTCGATGGGAAATGAGTTTTTGGAAACTCTTCCCTATTTTGATATTGATTGACCATTTTAAACTTGATTTCATGAAGGAAATCAGTTTTTCTTGTGTTAATAAAACCTCACTTTTGAACCTTTATTTTGAGTGGTTAAGGTTCTTTGTTTGAGGTATTGACTAGCCTAAATGAGTGTAACTTCTTTATTGATAAATACATGGTTGTGAGTGAGAATACTTGTTAATTGTCCAGGCGCTCAAGGAGCTCTGTAAGAGAATCTCGAAGCGGACGCCTAACGACTTACTTGCTCGTTCACTCACTTTTATCTTGACTTGATGAGTGTCAAGTGTGTGAAAAATTGTTACGTGCTTAAGTGTTATTATTGATTGAGTATTTTGAATATACCGAGTCGAGTGTGTACTTTATCGCACTCGTTCTCGTTTAAGTGAAGTGAAATTGAATTGCTTGAAGTGAATTGTCAAGTGTATCAAGTGAAGTGTTGAAATGGTTAAATATGCTATGGTTGCATATGTCGTTGGAGTGAATCTTCTCGACTCCTAGTGATAATAATGGGGGACGCCCAAATCTCATCGGCCGGCCGACCTTGCGACTTGAGCCGGCATGTGGTTGGTCGAGAAGATTGGTGAGCCATGGAAAAAGTGTATAAGTTTGATCTATTGGAGAGATCTCGCTTGGCATATTCAAGTAGTATCGCCTTATATAAAAGAAGTGCGGGCCCGAAGCAGGGGGAGTAACTGTGAACAGAGAACGTGTAAGTGAAGTTCTACGGATTATAACCTACCCGATTGACGGAGTGTCAACTAGTGGAGGTACTGGATCGGGCAAGTGGAAAATAGCTCCTGAGAGCTCCCGTATCCTTATCAAGTGTGTTTTATTGTTAAATTGTGAACTACTTGAATGTTATAGTTTTCATTCTTGTTTAAGTGATATTGTTATTTGAACTACGTGTTTTGCATGTTTTCTTGGTCTCACGAACGTTAGCTTACCCCGTTAGATTTGTTTTCCTTAGCAGGAGCAGAAATGGAAGGAATTATGGAGAAGCCAACTTGATGGCTCTTTTGGTTGGGATTTTGATTGTAATTGTTAAGACAACTTTTGGAGGTTGTATACTTTGAAAAATTGATGTATTTTGAAAACTGTGATGTAAGATGGAACGTTTGTGTATGGAAGCGACTTTCTTTATATTTTTTACTTTTATTATTTAGTTATTTACCTTAAGCTTGGATTGGAATTGTATCCAGTCCTGGTGAGAGTTGGGCAGGTGTCCTGCCGATACCCTTGGATTTGCTCTTGGGGGAAGTGGGGGCGTCACAGTTGGTATCAGAGTTTAAACTTCAGATCTCTGTAGTGTATCTTAGGCTTGAAGTTTAGGATGCCGGATTGTGGGAATGGTTCAAAATTTAAGTAACCATTAGTAGGGATGAAAATTAGAATCTAGATTTGAATTAATGGATAATTAGGAGTCTCGATCTTGTAAGAGATATGTAGAATAGTACGAGATGATCAAATCTAGTTTATTTAGTGTACTTGGACCTATCTAAGTTTTTAACTTTAAATGTAAGTTATGGAAGGTAGTGGTGGTATTGAGCCGTCTTGGGGGCGCCTTCCGGTGGGCTATTGTCGAGAAGGGCCTAGGGGAGATCGTTGGAGGTATAACCCAACTCGCCGAACTAGGACTCCATATGATTTCCATAGGACTCACTTGTACCCAAATAACGTGGTGTTAGCGGTAAGCGATGATCAGAGGCGATTGTCTGAGGAAACTAGAGTAGTTTGAGAGGATAATCAAGGACTGAGGGCAATTGTGGATGCCCAGACTACTAGAATTCCTGAAGTGGAGACTGAGGTACTTGAGGAGTGAGGAAAAGACAAGGGCTCATTGTGAGTAGCTTTAAAAGCTAAGAACCGACTTGTTAGGGTAGTATACGAAATTAGAAACTGGACGAATAAGTCGATGGCTGGATGTGTACCTTGGTCGAACAAGTGGTGAATGGCAAGATACGTGACGGAAAAAAAAAGGAAGAGGAAAACTCCTGGTGCTGAAAGTGAGAATAATCCTATTGAAGTAACAGAGACTTCTAGCTCTGTCAATCACTAAGCTAGTGATCTGGTCTACTTTAGTAGTTTTGTAGCTGGGATTAATTGGGGTGGTGCTAGTTCAAAAGACCATTGTATTTTGTTTAACGGTGTGACCTACCTTTTGAAGAACTTGAATCTATTCTTGACATGCTTGACTAAATGTACTTTTGTAGCACCTGCATGCTATATTTTTGTAAATGCCCATGGCTTGCTAATTGTATGAACCTTGAAATGCTAGTATATGTAAGTTGGTTTTATTTCAAATGTTTCTCATGTTACTTTTTGTTTTAAGTGTTCTCTCGTATAATTGTTTTTAATTGCATTTAGACATACCTAAAACTATGAACGGCCGTAGAGGTGCAAGAGACCGAGGGCGTGGGGTTAGGCAACCCGAAACCCATAGAGATGATCAAGGATTGGCAACTGGTCCGAGCCAAGGACAAGCGAATGAAGAGGATAATCAAGTGGCTACTGCCATTAATCGAATAATAGATATTTTTGAGTGGTTAGTTGAACACCAAAGGCCTAAACCAATCAACCAACCTAAACCAAGAGAGGAGTGAGGATAGAGCGATTTTGAAGTTCGCCCATCTAAGTTTCACGGAGGGTCTAACCTCAAAATAGTAGATTGGTTTGAGGGGATGAAATAAGGCACTAGTGAAAGTAAGAGGTTAGGGTTTCTTCTTGAGTAACTTTGTAGATGAGTATTAGAGAGTGAACTAGGGCATGAAAAATAAGGTCTCCATATTTTATTATATTTGTAAGTAATGATAGTAATCGTGTGGAGTCTCAATAGCTCATCCATATTAAGCAGATAATAGTTAATATTTATATTTTGGGGCAACCTATAAGCCAAAGAATGAAAGAGTAATATAACCAGAATTTTCATTGTGAATAGTTAGTCACTTTGATCCTTTGATTTACCTGACAGGCTAGCATTTGATTTAAATCAACTGGTAAGATGATAAATTTGGAAGAAATACGTAAGAAAATGGACATTCTTCGAAATGAGGTAGAATTTTAAAAGAAATTGACTGATTATTAGGAAGGACGGTGGAAGTAAGAATATGCGGAGAAAATTGATTTGCTACGCAAGAACGTAGAACTGGAAAAGAAATACAAAGGAAATTCTTAAACTGATCAGGCCGTGACTCCTCACATAACGTGTGGATACTGTGGCAAGATTAACCACGTTGAGACAGAGTACTGGAGAAAGCAAGGAAAATGTCTGAGGTGCGGTAATACCGAGTATAAGTTTTCAAATTGTCTTGGAACTTCTAAGAAAAGAGGAAATACTCAGCAATCTGCTAGATCTACTGCAAAACAATCGAGAGCCAGAAGGGGTGATTAATACTAATGGCTGTGAGAGAAATTCAAATAATGGAAGTAATACGAGTGGGGAATGGACAGCTTGCTCCGTCGGGTTCCAGATGCTCTGCCGAGAACAGGAGTTGACTCCTACGGCCAGCCTCTTCCGTCGCTGTTATACTATCAAAAACAGCGGGAGCGAGAAGGGTTGGTTCTATTTCGGCAACCGAAGCAAGAGCGTGCCGAAGTTGGTGGCGGACTCTCCTTCTTCAATAAAGGAGTGGAAACGAAATTTTGTCTTCGACCCCGCCGGGGACTTCCCAAGGGATTTTGGTGGAGGCCACCTACCTCGACCAAGGATCCTCCCCCGGATCAGCATGAATAGGAGAGTTTTCGCAAACTCCTCGGGTCGGGTCTCAGGATCAACAGATGGGCTTACCCTGAGGCGGTCGTCGTGGACGGCGGGATCAGCCGAGCCCTCATCAGCCCAGACCGTCCCCCCACTTCTCTACTCGGCTCAAAAAATATTGTATTTTTCAATTCATTACTTAATATTTTCTTTCCCTTGATTCTAAGTAGTAATCCCTTTTCCTTGTGCAGTGACGAAGGTGTCCGATCGCATCACCTCGGGGGTGGCAACAGTGGCCAAGAAGCAACAAAACGAAAGGCTCCAGCCGAGACCTTGGGAGCCCAGCAAAAGAAGAAGAAAGGTATCTCGGGTGCCACAGCCAGCACACCGGTTACAGTTGTTCCCGAGGACACCTCGAGAACCTCGGTCATTCCTGAAGGAGTGGCTACCAGAGGTGTAACAATTGCCGCTCCTCCGTCGAGTCGGGGTAAGCAGTTTCAAACCACCGAGGAGTCGGTCACTGGGTTATTCCTTTGGAACCGGTACCACGTACCATTCCAACCCATTGGAGAAGACAAAAAGCACCCCGATTGGCACTAGTGTCCGAGTGGGACATCAGTGTCAATGATTGTTGCAAGGACCCCAAGGTAGCCCATCATCTTTTGGTCTATTCCAGTCTGCCCCGGGACCACGCCTTTGCCACAAGGCTTAATTCTAACGAGCTGATGCAAAGTGCTCCAGTGGTCTGGATTTCTATTTCGGTCTTTTTCTCCGAGCTGATGCAGAGGTACACCAATATGGTTGAGAACCAGCCCTCAATTGAACTCTTAGACAAAGTATCCCTGTTGGAAAAACAGCTGAAGTTGACCGAGACGGAGAGAGATCAGGCCCTCAAACAATGAGACATCGAGGTGGCCGAGGCGGAGCAAGCTGAGGCCACGATGAACTCTTTGAAGACCGCGTTAGAAGAAGAGAAGAACCGACGTGTTGAAGAGGAGCAGTCTTCAAAGGAGGCCATTGACAAGGTTGGGAGCTCGGCTGTGGAGACCTTCTGCATCCCCGAGGCCTTCACGCGTGACCTCTGCGAGGTGACCCTGCCGAGTTTCATGTTCGGCTACACCTCAACTATCCAAGATACTGCTCCACATCTCACTTCAGAACAACTGGACTTGCTCAAGGACAAAGACAGCTACAATGAGGTGCTAAGGAGTTGCGTGATCGCATAGTTGAGGGCATTCAGGCCGGGAAGAACTTGGCTGAAGTGCGAGAGGAGTTCAACAGCGAGATGGCCGACTTCGAGCCAAATCTAGAAGGTAGCGAGCTCAGCGACGGGGCAGGAGGAGTGACCGGCGCCGGAGAGGGAGAGGGTTCGGTCGAGGCGAGGGGTTCTTAGAAGATCCTCTCACCTCGACATCTTGTACTTGAACTTTTCTACTCTTGTAATAGTTATATTTTCAATGAAGTCATTTCTTCTGTTCTCATTTCTACTTGCTCTTTCACTCATTCCACTCCTACTTGTCCCCTTGTTTTCTTTAACAACACGAGACAGTGATGCTAAGAAAATAACTAGGTAAATAAAAGGTATTTCACAAGTAGTTCGACATGAAATATAAATAATTTAAGGATAATACAATCTAAGATTCTCGACATGCCAAGTTCGGGGTACCAGAGTACCATCCCGGTAAGCCAATTTACAATAATCATTTTGACTAGTCTCGATTACAAGGTACGGTCCTTCCCACCTTGGAACTAACTTGTCCTGGGGCTCAGATCGACTGACTGAATTCTTGCGCAGGACAAGGTCTCTCGGGGTGAACCAGAGGTGTTTGACACGGGCGTCATAATAGCTAGCCAGAATGTTCTTGTACATGGCAACTCGAGTTGCCGCAGCATCCATTTTCTCCTCGGCAAGGTCAAGATCCATTCTTTGCTCCTCTTCATTTGTCTCGATAGAGAAAGCAGCCATACGAGGACCTGGTGTGAGGAACTTAGCGGGGATCACTGTCTCAAATCCATACGTTAGAGAAAATGGAGTTTCCTGAGTAGCGGATCTCGGCGTGGTTCGGTAGGACCACAGTACACTGGAAAGTTCATCCACCCAAGAGGATCCGAGCTGGTGCAGCCTAGTTTTGAGGTCGTGGAGAAGGGTTCGGTTAAAATTCTCGGCTTGTCCGTTGGCTTGGGGATGTCCTACCGAGGTAAAGTGTTGTTTGATCCCCAGGTTCTCGCACCATGCCTTGAAAGGGTTGTCCGAAAACTGCTTTCCATTGTCCGAGATGATGACCTGAGGGAAACCGAAGCGATAGACGACACACTTCCAGAAGAATTTCAGAACAGCCAGATCGGATATAATCCGTAAGGGCTCGGTTTCAACCCATTTTGTGAAATAATCAACGGCCACCACCACATAGGCATAGCCGCCTACGGCACGAGGGAAGGGCCCAATAATATCTGTCCCCCATTCTCAAAAGGCTACGGGGGTGTGATGGGGATTATGAGATTAATTGGCTGGTGGTGCTCCGAGGCGTGGTGCTGGCAAGAAGGACAGCAAAGGACTAGAAATTGGGCATCCTGCAGGATGGTTGGCCAAAAATAGCTAAGAAGTAAGGCATTCTTGACCAACATCCGGTAGCCGACGTGCATCCCGCTAGGGGTGTGCATTCGGTGCAAATTCGGTAATTCGGTGCACTGAATTCGGTGAATTCGGTTATTCTACCTGTAAAAATTTCAACCGTTTTCAATTCCGAATTGGGCATAACCGAATTCATTCCGCAACCGATTTCAAATTCGAAAACGGTAATGAATTCGGTTAAACCGAATTCATCTATGATTTATAAATTATTACTGATTTGATCCCTAAATTTATTCATAATTGAACACATTACTTATGTTCTAATCATTTTGGGGTTTAATTGGCATTTATTTGATCACTTATACCTAGAATCCTTAGTCTATGATTTAAGAAACACATAAAAAGTGATTAATTTAAACTAGAATAAACCTTAGACTATACAATGATTGGTGATAATTTATGAATTTATAATTTACAATGATTAATTATAAGCAATATTAGTTAGTAGTTACAATGAATTTATAATTTACACTGATTAATAATAAGTAATATTAGTTACAAACTTACAAATTACAATGATTAGTGATAAGTTATATTAGTTACAAACTTATAATTTATTTCAAATCAGAATAAAAACTTATTTACTTACACATGTTAATGTGAAAGTCAATACACTAATACATTGATTTGCAATTCACATACATTCACTTACAGTCTTACACTGCTTAGTTGTCTTGTCTATACTTAAAGCCTTAAGATTAGTAAATAGATAATATGAATTTTAACTTATTTGATAACTTATGCCTAAAATCATTAGTCTATGATTTAAGGAACACATAAAAAGTGATTAATTTAAACTAGAATAAACCTTAGACTGTACAATGATTAGTGATGATTTTATGAATTTATAATTTACAATGATTAATAATAAGTAATATTAGTTACAAACTTACAAATTACAATGAGTAGTGATAAGTTATATTATTTACAAACTTATAATTTATTTCAAATCAAAATAAAACTTATTTACTTACATATATTATTGTGAAAGTCAATACACTAGTACATTGATTTGCAATTCATATGCATTCACTTACACTGCTAACTACTTAGTTGTCTTATCTATACTTAAAGTCTTAAGAATTAAGATTAGTGAATAGATAATATGAATTTTTATGTTAAATATGTAGAGTACACTAATACTTGCAAGTTAGAGATTACGCATTCAAATATTCAATAATTCAAACATGAATGATGTATCAAATTACCAATATCTAAATTTAATTACTAATTATGTTTATTGTTTAATATTTAGTATTATACATATATGTGTTAATTATTATCTAATTCTAGTCATGTTACTCATGTATAAAATAATAAGTATTATAGTTATCTTATATTGTTATGTATTACTATATATTGGTATTATTATAGTCATATAACAATTAACAAATACTAAAATAATATATTGTACATTATTATATATTATTATTATTATAAGTACATGATATGATGATAAATTGATAATACCATATACTAATTATTATTAATAGCATTTACCTATATAATATAATAAAGTATTAGTAGTATATACTAATACTAAATAGCATTTATCTATATATAATATAATTTTATATACCAATTTGGTAATTCGAATGCGGTAATGCGGTACCCGATTTCAATTACCGAATTTGAATGCGAAATCGGTTATTACCTAATTTATAATCTCATTACCTATTTCATACCATATTAGAATTCGGTGAATTTGGTACGTACCGAATTTGTACCAAATTACCAAATACCCGATTTCAAATTACCGAATTGAATTTGAAACCGGTTATGAATTCGGTAAGAACCGAATTTGCTCACCCCTACATCCCGCATAATCCTTCGTGTATGTCCCTTAGGACATTCTCCCCTTCTTCGGCAGTAATGCAACAGGTTTCATTGATCCAAAAGAATATATACAATAGGTTTCAGCCTATATTAGGAAACTATACACAATTATATCCTTAATTCTAGGAATAAGATTTTACACCAAATTAGCTCTTCTACAGCTAATACACAGTTATAGTTATATAGAATTTCTCTCCACTAATCTCTCCTAATTTACACGATTTTATTACTCAATATTCTACTTCCCAAAAGTACAGATTTTCCCACACTCCCCCTCAAACTGGTTTGAAGATATCTTTCATCACCAGCTTGCTTACTAACAAATCAAACTATTTTTCGGGAAGACTCTTTGTAAGCAGATCTGCCACTTGGTCTCTAGTTGGCACATAGGTCATGCAGACTACACCTCCTTCTATTTTTTCTTTGATGAAGTGCTTATCTACTTCAACATGTTTCGTTCGGTCATAAAGAACTGGATTGTGAGCAATAGAAATAGCCGCTTTATTGTCACAATACAATTTCATAGGAAGTACTTCTGAAACCTTCAACTCCTGTAATATTCTTCTAATCCATATCACTTCACAAATACCTTGAGCAACAGCCCGGAACTCTGCTTCTGCACTGCTCCTTGCCACAACATTCTGCTTCTTACTTCTCCAAATTACCAAATTACCTCCCACATACGTACAATATCTAGAAGTTGATCTTCTATCTGTTATACATCCAGCCTAATCCGCATCGGTATAGGCTTCAACTTGAAGATGTCCTCGTGCCTTAAAGAAAATACCTTTGCCAAGTGTTCCCTTTAGGTACCTTAGGATTCTATGAATTGCTTCAAAGTGCTCTGGGCCCGGTGAATGCATGAACTGACTAACAATATTTACTGGAAATGCTATGTCAGGCCGAGTGTGTGATAAATAAATAAGTCTTCCAACTAGTCTTTGAAACATTTCTCTGTCTCTTACTTTCTCTGCACTGGCTGGTTAAAGTTTCAAATTTGGGTCCATGGGAGTTTTAGCTGGCTTGCATCCCATCATACCTGTCTCTTTGAGCAAATCAAGCACATACTTCTTTTGACTTACAACAATTCCCTCCTTGGATCGTGCAAATTCCATCCTGAGAAAATACTTTAAGTTTCCCAAGTCCTTGATTTCGAATTCCTTGGCCAAAAACTTCTTTAAATTCTCTAATCCTCCACAATCATCTCCTGTTAAAATAATGTCATCGACGTATACAATTACAATTGCAACTTTACCTTCTTTTGAATGCCTATAAAACAAAGTATGGTCAGCCTGACTTTGTAAGAAACCAAAATTTTTAACAGTTTTGCCGAAGCGTTCAAACCAAGCTCTTGGTGATTGTTTAAGTCCATAAAGAGATTTTTTCAGTTTGCAAACTTTTCCAACACCATATTTGTCTACAAAACCTGGAGGAAGACTCATAAACACCTCCTCTTCTAGGTCTCCATTAAGAAAGGCATTTTTCACATCAAGTTGGTACAATGGCCAATTTGCATTAATAGCAAGAGATAAAAGGACTCGAATAGAATTTATCTTGGCAACAGGGGCAAATGTTTCTTGATAATCTATTCCATGGGTTTGTGTAAAACCCTTCGCAACTAATCTGGCCTTGTACCTTTCTACAGTACCATCTGCTTTGCTTTTAATTGTAAACACCCATTTGCACCCAACAATCTTTTTCTCTCTAGGAAACTCCACCACATCCCACGTATCATTCTTCCTCAATGCTTCCATCTCTTCAAACACTGCAGATTTCCAGTTCTGATCATCCAACGCTTCTTTAATGTTTCTAGGAATCACAAGTTTTGAAATTTCAGTGGTAAAGGCTCTATATTAGGAGAAAGGTTATCATAGGACACATATTTGGAAATTGGATGTCTAGTACAAGTATGGGTTCCTTTCCTAATGGCGATGGGAAGATCAAGATCAGATTCTTGAGTAGGAAGAATAGGGTTTAAAACTGGGTCAGATTCTGGAACAGCAGAAGAAAAGAAATGTGACATATTACCTGGTGTATTTGGACAGACTTCACTCGATGACTTCTCATGAACAGGAGCTAGACTCATCAATGGACCTTCACCCTTTTTAAAGGTATTTTTCCTACTGTAGACCACAGGCTCAAGATTGGAACGATTTTTCTCTCGTCGTAATATTTCCATATCTGATAAACCAATATCAGTTTCTACACTATCAAATTGAGGGATCTTCGTTTCCTTATCTGTTTCAAAAATTATATTTGGTAAAGCTTCAGTTTCCCAAAAATTTGATTCACTAGAATTCTTCCCCTGAATCAAAGGTTTGTTAAAGAAAGGAAGACCTTCCAAAAAAGTTGCATCCATAGTGATAAAGACTTTTCATGTGAGAGGATTAAAGAATTTGTACCCTTTTTGATTTGGAGCATAACAACCAAACAAGACAACTTGGACCGAGATTTCTTTGGAATATGCACATAAGCAGTGCATCCACATATTTTTAAAGGCAAATCTGAATTAACTCTTGATTCAGGGAAATTTTTTTTAAAGCACTCTAAAGGAGTACTATATTGCAAGACCTTAGAAGGCATCCTATTAATTAGATATGATGCTGTTAAAACAGCATCCCACCAAAAATATTTTGGTAAGTTCATATAAAACATCATGGCACGAGTGACTTCCAACAGATGTTTGTTTTTATGCTCGGCAATTCCATTTTGTTCGGGGGTATCAGTGTAAGAAGACTGATGTAAGATCCATTTTTCTTCAAAAAATGTTCCAAGGATACTATTATAATTCTCTGTTCCATTATCAGACCGCAAAATACTTGCTTTTGTTTGAAATTGATTTTCTATCATGTTATAGAAATTTTGAAAAATGGTTACTACTTCTGACTTCTTATGCATTAAGTATACCTAACATAGACGAGTATGGTCGTCTATGAACGTTACAAACCACCTTTTTCCTGAAATAGTAGTAACCCTTGAGGGTCCCCAAACATCACTGTGAAACAAATAAAATGGTTTTGATGGTAAATAAGACCTTGGGACAGAAGATTTTTGTTGACTTTTAGCAAGCAAACAACTTTCACATTTTAGTTTCAGGGGGGTCACATTCTTAAAAAGCAAAGGAAACAAATATTTTAGATAAATAAAACTAGGATGGCCCAATCTGTAATGCTGATAGGGTGTTAATTGTTAGTAATTTTATTGTTAATTTCCCTCTTTGTCCTTGCCAAATATTGCTTAATTGTTAATATCTACTTATATTTGGTATTTGGACTCAATATCAGGGAGTGGAGCAGAAAAGTACACAAAAGGATGGACCTTATGGACAAAATTGCTCCACACGTGGGAGACTTCTTAAAGCTCAATCAACTTGGCCCACAAGGAGAAGAAGAAAACGATTTCCTTTTCTTCGTGCTGATGAGGAGTGCATTGTACTAGCTAGTTGACTAATGTAGGTTTTATTTTATTCTTCCTGGTTGATGCGCGACTCTTGTTCGACATTATTCCCCTTTGAAAAGACGGCTTTACATGATGCTTTTGCAATCAATTAATTTGCGTGGAGATTTATTTATGCGGCGTGGCTAAGCCTTTCATCTAGTCAAGGAGCAGCTCGACGGCGCAGTCTCGAATATCTGTGAGATCTAATTAGTTTTCACGCGTTCCTTAATTTGTTAATATTTGCACAGTGTCTATTTGAATTTTCATGAGATTATTTTGTTAATTGGATGTCAAGGGTTCGATGTTCAGTGTGACTTATTAATCTCCTGCCAAATTAGTCAATTAAATCCGTAATTGTTTGATTGATTAATATTAGTGACAACTGGTGTGTTTACACACTAGGGGAACGTGCAATCTAATTTAAATAACCCTCATAGCGTGTTATTGATTGGGGTTAGGTTTTTCTAATTCTTAATGCAATTGGGGAATCAATTCATACGATCGTACCTAGAAGTATTTTCTGGTTAGGGGTAATCAATGGTCGTACCTTGGTTATCAATAAATTAAGGAAAATTTGGTCGTTAGAGTTCATCGGCCACTATAACTAGCCTATTAATAAATTAAGTGAACCTCCTGTGACGCCTCCACTTCTCCCTAAGGCGCACCAAAGGGTATCCGTGGAACGCCTGCCTAACTCTCGCCAGGACTCAAGCAATAAACGTTCAAGCTTAAAGCGATACTAGATACCACAATCAAATTAGTACAAATACATATAGTGCGGAAGCGTTCATGCTTAACAATATCCATCCATTATCCAACCCGCACGTCGGGCGTTCATAATACAACTTAAATTCCAAAATATACATCACATATATCCGAATGATACATTAAACTTCCAAAAGTACAATCATAAAGGGGTCAAGCCAAAATACACTTGAAACCCTAAAACAAAATATATCCAAAAGGAGATCTCTCCGCATTAACTCCATTTCCATTCCTGTTAAGGAAAACAAATCTACAGGGTGAGCAAAACACTCGTGAGGCCAAGGACACACATGCAAGCACGTAGTTCAAGTAACAATCCCAATTACAAGCTAAGCAATAATATGTTTCAATAATTAACAATTTACCGGAAAGTAAACGGAAACAATTCAAGGATATAGGAGCTCTCAGGACTATATTCCACTTGCACGATCAATAACCTCCGCGAATTGACAACCGTCAATCGGGTAGGTTTTGTCCGTAGAACTCCACTTAACCTGTCCCCTTTCACCTTACATACCCTGTATCGGGCCGCCTGTCATTTTGTGGCGATACTACTCGAATATGCCAAGCAAGACCTCTTATTAGGTCAAGCTTATATATCTCATGGCTCGCCAAGGTTCCCGACCAAACCTATGCCGACTCGAGTCCAAGGTCGGCCAATGAGATGTGGGCGTCCCCATGTGCAATTGTGTGTCGAGGAGATTCACTCCAACGACGTATGCAGTCATAGCATACCATATCATGTATCAAGCATTGATATGTACAAGCAATCGATGTATCCAAGCAATCTATATATTCAAGCAATTTGAGCATGAGTTAAATCATTTCGAATGAGAACGAGTGCGATAAAGTACACACTCGACTCCATTTCCCAAAATCTCAAGTATCAATAATAAGTAATCACGTATCGAATTCACAGGAGTTCAAGTAACATACACTTGACACTCACCAAGTAAAACGAGAAAAAAAGGGCACTCGAAGTTTAAGCGTCCACCGTGGGATCCTTTTGTGGGACTTTAAAACTGGTGAACTGGTGAACAAATTTCCAGATTTGAGCTTCCAACTTTGGGACTTTAGTTAGGTATCGAAATGGACTTGGATTGGTACAAAATTTAGCAGTATAATACTCCTATATAAGGAGTATCCCTCTATCAAATTTCATGGAAAAATACCTTCGGGAAGGTAGTCAATCAAACACCCTAAGTTTCGAAAATACTAAGACAAAACTGCCTTGAACTTTTTGTTTTCCATTTCAAACATTTGGTCAAGGAAAAATTCCTCAAACATGGCTCATTAGTGTAGGCAAAGCCTAAGGAATATTCATGGTACATTTGGTAAGTGTTTAGCACCAAAATATTCAGTTAGCAAGTCTATACCAAGCCTTGCATCAAATCTGTCCAAAAGTCAGGGTTTTCAAGAGCAGGGCAGGTTCCGTATTTTGATCACAAATCACCCAAATTAACTCAGAATTGGGCATGGTTTATGGCGTTGGAAAACACATTCATAGAGCTATAATTTCACAGAAGAAATCATTTTGAAATTCGGCACACAACTAGCTCGAATTCGAGCCACAAGTTGCAGCCTCAGCATTTCGTTCCAGTAAAACAGAGAAACAGAACAGCCGACTTTAAATGGTTGGTTCAGCTCACATACATGGAACCAGAATGTGCATTTTATACCGTCGGAAAGGTTGGAATATCTAGTTTCAAATGCCGCTGACGGCACTCGATTTCGACGTCGGAGCACAAAATTATGGCCGAAACACGAAAGCTGGTCAGAGCATTACGGGAACAGTTCCAGATTTACTAGCTTTGTGAAATCAATTCATTTGACCCACCAAACCTCAATATTTTTCAATGAAATTTTATACACCATCTATACAACATATAAACATCATATATAAGTCATTACAACCCCAAAATTCCGCAGAAATAGATACGTTCAAAGCAGGGGCAGAATTGGAACTTTTCCTCTCATGCATTTCTTGAAGTTCATACTACTAATACACCATTAATCTACCATTTTGAGCACTAAACCAACATTAAATTCATCATCAATCATCACATCAGCCATCAAGACAAAGGGTGGGAGTTCATAGAGCCCACCTTCCAAATTTCCAACAATAACAACCACCCATATGAATATCCAAGTTTAAAGGTGTTAAACAACCTCTATAAACCAAGTTTAGAGTGTTGGATCATTACCTACTTTGGTTTGATGTTCAAGCAGAATTTCGGCCCCCCTTTACTCCAGCAAAATCGTGATTTTCAGCTCCCCTTTGTAGCTCAAATGATCCTTGAGTGTTAAGCCACGTGTGGTTTAAGTTGGGTGTGAATTGGATGAAGATTTTTGTAAGATTTGGAGAAGGAATTTGTAAAACTTGGATTTGTTTTGTTGCAGCTGATGTTTCGGCCAAATGAGAAAGAAAGAGGCGTATGATATGCTGAAATAAAGCTTCTAAAGTAAGCTTAAATGTATGGCCACAATTCGCCGAAAGTCAACTCTCTCTTGAGCGTGTACGTTCGCATTTTGGGCTCGATTCCTTTCGAGTTTATTTAACTAGTGCACTAAACCTCTAATGCACTTATATTAATATAAATATTATTCACTCTTAATTGTCCCAAAATAATGGTCTAAAGTCCCTCAATTAATTGCGCGCGTGAAAACGCGTATTTCCAATTTAAGCGCGATAAAGTGAAACCTTCGAGAAATTCTTATAACGATCGTACCACTAACTATCACTTGAGTACTTAAACCTAAATTTACCTATTTTAAGACCATTGTACATGTCTCCAATTTTCCGGACTTAATGTACTCCCAATTGGTTAAATTTTCCAAGCGCGTTTTCACTTTTTCACTAAACAAGCTTCTAAGAAAATAATTTTTGAAATGAGACACTTTAAAAATATAACGAAGCTATAATACCATGTACTTAGGTCTAATAAGGCTAGAAAATATTATTCGTGGCAAAAATCTAAATAAATAATTAATTAAGCCAAAATTAGGGATTTAAAAATAATAGATTTTCGAGTCCTCACACCTCCCTTGCACCAATGATCGAGTAAGTGGACTGTGTCTGAATAGTTGTATTCTTGGTTAGAATTTATTTATCCTTGATTTAATTCCTGCTTGTATTCGTGCTAGTTAATTATTTATTTTTAGTTGAATTGCTTAATTATTTTTAGTTGCATTCTGATAAAATTCCCCTTTTACCAATTGGAATCTCAAAAAGACAAATATCCCCAGTCCCTGAGGAGACGACCCTGCTTGTCACTATCTACTATTTAGTAAATTTTGTCAATTAATTAATTCTGGTATATCGGATTAAGCAAACTCTTCGGGAACAGGGTGAATCAAGTAACCCATTGCACACCTAGAGTCTCTGCTCCAGTACCTAGGATTAATTATTGACTGCTTTTAGTGGTAGTTAGGTTCTATTTTTATTATTGCACAAGCTCGACACCTGTCAAATGCCAAACCATTATTTGTTCATAAGCAGATATAGAAATATTACTACTAGACTCTTGAGCAATTTGAGCACTAGGGGAATTATCCTCAAGACAGTAAAGGCCATTGATCATTCTAGCCCTGCCAATCGTCATTCTCGAATTCTTGTCCTGAAAAACACAATGAGATTAATAAAAAATAGCCAAACAATTAGAATCTTTTGTTAGTTTACTAACTGATAAAAGATTGCAGGCCAATTTTGGAACATGAAGAACGGATTTCAGGTTAATATTTTTTGAGGTCTGTATTGAACCTTTTCCAGCAACAGGAGAGAAACCTCCATCTGCAACCTTGATCTTTTTATTTCCAGAACATGGTGTATATGATTGGAAGAGTTTAAATGAATTTGTCATATGGTCTGAGGCTCCAGAATCTATGATCCATGGAGCAGAAAAGGTTGAGGAATTAGACAAAAAAGAATTGAATAGAGCCTTAGATCTAATACCTATATGAGCCATAGAAGCATTAGGAAAGTCAGATGAGGTAGAACTGGATTTTAGTAGCATAAGAAGATGCTCCATTTGTTCTTTAGTGAAAGGGCCAGCATCAGCTTCATTAGCAGT